>NC_064639.1:570408137-570711563 GCF_023864345.2 Schistocerca serialis cubense
ATATTTTATAATTATTCCTGCTGTTCCGCACAATATTTTCGTTTTTGTCCTGGAGCTGTAGGGTCGGTGGACTTTACTAGATTATTTTTATTCAATAATCTTATTGTGTTGTTTCTGATGAAGTCTTCATTGATCTGAAAGACGAATTTCTCTTCTTAGTCTTTTTTATTCTTTTGATGTTTTTGCTCACTAATTTTCTTATGTTTAAGAAGTTGTGTCTGTTATGTCCATTTTTCTGTATTGCCACTGTTGCCATGGTTTTCTTGTTAGTTCAAGGAGTCTGTCATATTCTTCTGTGCATGAAGCTTGTTTTTTGGCTTTGGTTATGGGAGCTAATTGTTCGGCTTTCCTTATTAGGTTTTCTTTTATTTGATCCCAGTTTTGGTTTTGCATGTCTTCAGTCACCAGGGGAAACTCCTTGGAGTGTACTACCTTCTTTGGGGTTGTTGGCTCCGTTTTTCCTTTTTAGGATGGTTTTTCAGGACTTTGACATTTGTATTTTCATATGGAACTTTAGTTTGATTGCCGCGCAATCACGTTGGAATTCACCTAGGTGTGGATTTGGTGAGACCCATGTTTTGTGTTTTCAAGGCAGCTTTTTAAAGACCTGGATTTCGGGATCATATTGCATGCTTGGTATAATTGTATCAGTGTGAGGCCATTTTGGTTTATCCTGTTTTGTGCTGGATAGTTTCCAATTTTTTTTTTTTTTTTTGTATTTCTTCTCCTTCCTCTCGGGGCCTTGAAGTCCCCTATAAGTAGGACATTGATTTTTTCTGGCACTTTCTCACAGCATCATCGAGTTGGTCCCAAAAACCTTCCACCCTTTCTTTGTTCTTTACACTATGGGGGCATGTGCGTTCACGATGGTGTATACTTTGTTAGCAGATTTGAAGGCAAGTGTGGAGAGTCTTTCGGATCAGCCCATGTTAACTAAACATTTTCTTGTTTTAGAGTAAGGAACCCGTCGAAAAAACGTGTTGGTGGTTTCCTGGGACGCCCTGTCTAAGTAAAGAGCGTGAAAGTTGCGAAATGTTCTTGTCTTCCATGGTATTAGGGCTTGCTCGCTGCCGTTGTGCTGGGACAGAATGATTTCGCACGTTTTGGCAGTGTAATTTATTTTTCTGTATGTAATGTATGTCTTGTGTATTTGTGCAGATAGTCGAGTACCTTGTACAGCATGTTCAGGAAATGGCGGCAACGATCATCCGTCGGTTAAGAGACCACGGTAAAGCGCTGGAGCCAGAGACTATCGTGCAAAAAGCTGGCTGCCAGGACAACGACCAACGGCTGTATGTCGCTCTTTAATAATTTTTAAGAAATAGTTGTGGCGCCATACTTTTGTCAACTAAGTGGTTCAGCATGGTTTTACGCCCGAGGAAACGAGTTACTTTCGAGTAGCGGTGAGAGACACTTAACAGGAACTAATTTTGTGTGTAGAGGGTCGGAAGGACCAGATATGTAGTTACTGTCTGTTCGATAACTTGAGCTGATGCGGTTACCTATCAATATTAATTAATCGCACGGTTGTATCGATTTATTTCACAGGTTGGAATTTTCCGCAGTTTTATAAGTATGAATGAAAGTGTCTGTATTTCGGTGAAAGATTGCAGCATCGGTTGTTGGGATAGATATCAATGACCGGAAATAATTTTATTGCGCTCCTCGATTGATTCTGGATAATTATTTCAGTGACGCGTACTTCATTTAGCTGAGTGTGGGTTTAAGTTTTGTCTTCTAGTGCGGTTACGAGTTTTCTGTGGATTGTGAATCGTGGATCGAAGAAGTAATGTTTGACTTCAGTAGTCTGACTGAAGCTATCTGAGTAATGGTTCTGGCTGTGGTGTATTTGTAGCACGCCTATAACAGTGGGTGCTGCGATTAATTGTAAAAGTTGACGAAGGCGTTCCTTGAGGCAGAGAGTAACAGCTGTGGATGTATTGGATGTATTTGGCTCAAATGGTTCAGATGGCTCTAAGCACTATGGGACTTGACTTCGGAGGTCATCAGTCCCCTAGAACTTAGAACTATTTAAATCTAACTAACCTAAGGACATCACACACATCCATGGCCGAGGCAGGATTCGAACCTGCGACCTTAGCAGTCGCTGGGGTTCCAGAGTGTAGCGCCTAGAACCGCTCGGCTACACCGGCCGGCGATTTATTTGCTATTTGAGGTGATACGTAATTAAGTTTTGGTGGATGCCAAATTATTTTACTGCCGAGCGGAGTTCTCGATTTTTGTAGAAGTCTGAAGATTGTTACCGGAACACCCACGACAGCGGTCTTTGTTCAAGTCAAAGTTTGAGATTCTTGAGTGACAAATGAACGCAAGACAGGTAATCCGAAGTATTTATGACTTAAAGAATTTTCACTTCAAGATAATTTAGGTGATACAATCATAATACAATAATTAGGTAAATTGGAAATTTGTGCTAAGTTCCTATGGGAACAAACAGCTAATGTCGTCGGTCCCTAGGCTTACACACTATTTAATCTAACTTAAAGTAACTTACGCTAAGGACAACACACACACCCATGCATAAAGACAGAGACATATTATAGACTGGTGTTGCCGTAAAAATAAATAAGATCGCTAACTGTATCAATCAAAATTCATACATTTGAAAAATATTTTGGATTTTTGGTGAAGGCAGCACGCTTTAGTAAGAAGGTAGTAAAATATATCAACCTTTACTGTGGTTTTACTGAACTCTCGATAGGGAAGCGAGTGTATTTAATGTCTGTGACTTACGTTAAAGAGCGATCTCACAGGTGTATTGGTAATAGTGTTTCATAGCTGCTCTAAAAGGTTATCACTAAGAAAATTAAATTATTTCTGTTTAGGAACGGTTCTAAAGTGCTAGCACTTACGTAAGTGTTTAGACAAAATAATTTCAGATTAATTTCGATCAATTTATGGTATTTAATCTTTATTATTACTGGACAGTGTACGATACGCAATTGCAGTTTTTCCGATAATGTGTTCACGTCGATGTAAGAGGAACTACCTATTAAAAGTCATTGCTATTGACCTTAACATAATAATAACACATAAAGGAAATGTTTTTAAAAACAATATAGATAACATTTTACGCAAATAGCTGCCGTTTAGGTGCTCAATTACAATTCCCCAGAACCTAAACTTGTGTGTAACGAGAGTATCACCGCTGCGCTCCTTCACATTAAAAATCATAATTCTATAGACATTTTAATTTTTTTTCTCAGTTTCCTCTCTTACTGAGGCGGGGTTGTGTATGCTACTAACAGGGCTAGTTACGTGGAGTTACAGGTGGAAATTCCGGCACAATGCATTGTCTCCAGGTGATTTCGATAACGCGCTGCAAATGCGATTCTGAAACTTCGCAAATAAAAGCATGGAGGCAAATAAAATCTATTTTGTGTCACGCCAGTTTCAGCTCGGCCACCTACTTTTGTTCAAATTAACATATACTGAATAAGAAATAAATTTACGGGCGCTATCCCACAAACTACCTTTTCTTTCTTTTAAATGCCAGCTAAGAACTACGGGGTCTACGTCACTCCAGAAATTACGCTTTGCTAAACAACACATGCTGAATATTAAACACTTTAGAATATTAAAAGACTTTCCTCGAGATGCAATTTACGGGCATTAACCCAAAGGTAACAGAAGAAATACTTCAGTAGATTGATGAAAGAAGGAAGTACAAAAACGTTCAGGGAAATTCAGGAATACAGAAATACAAGTCGTTGAGGAATGAAATAAACAGGAAGTGCAGGGAAGCTGAGACGAAATGGCTGCATGAAAAATGGAAGAAATCGGAAAAGAAATGGTTGTCAGAAGGACTGACTCAGCATATAGGAAAATCAAAACACTAAAAGCAAGGGTGGTAAAATTAAGCGTACAATGGGAATTCCACTGTTAAATGCAGAGAAGAGAGTGTTTAGGTGGAAAGAGTACATTGAAGGCCTCTATGAGGGGGAAGATTTGTCCGATGTGATAGAAGAAGAAACAGGAGTCTATTAGGAGAGATAGGGGATCCAGAATTAGAATCAGAATTTAAGAGAGCTTCGGTGGACTTGAATAAGGCAGAATGGACCAATAACGTTCCAACAGCACTTCTAAAATCAGTGGAGGAAGTGGCAACAGAACGACTATACACGCTGGTGTGTAGAATGTATGGGTCTGGTGACATACGACCGGAATTTCGGAAAAATATCATAGACACAATTCCGAAGACTACAAGGGCTGACAAGTGCGAAAATTATTGCACAATCAGCTTAACAGCTCATGCATCCAAGTTGCTGACAAGAATAATATGCAGAAGAATGAAAAAAAAAAATTGAGGATGTGTTGGAAGACGTTCAGTTTGGCTTCAGAAAAGGTAAGGGCGCCAGAGAGGCAATTCTGACGTTGCGGTTGATAATGGAAGCAACAATACAGAGAAGTCAAGACACGTTCATAGGATTTGCGACCTGGAAAGAGCGTTAGACAACGTAAATTGGTGCAAGATGTTCGAAATGCTGAGAAAAATAGGAGTAAGCTACCGGGAGAGACGGGTAATACACTATACGTACAAAAGCCGAGAGGGAATAATAAGAGTGGACAACCAAGAACGAAGTGCTCGGATTAAGAAGGGTGTGAGACAGTGATGTAGTATTTCCCTCTACTGTTCAATATGTACATCGAAGAAGAAATGATGGAAATAAAAGAAAGTTTCAGGAGTGGAATTAAAATTCAAGGTGAAAGAATATCAATGACAGGATTCGCTGATGTCATTGCTATCCAAAGTGAAGAAGAATTATATGATATGCCGAATGGAATGAACAATCTAATGACCACAGAATGTGGATTCAGAGTAAATTGAAGGAAGACAAAAGCAATGAGAAGTAGCCGAAATGAGAAACTTAACATTGATCGTCACGAAGTAGATGACGTTAAGGAATTGTGCTACTTAGCCAGCAAAATAACCAATGTCAGGCGGAGCAATGAGGACGTCAAAAGCAGACTAGCAATGGCAAAAAGGGCATTCCTGGCCAAGAGAAGTTTACTAGTATCAAACATAGGAAGAAATTTCTGAGAATGTACGTCTGGAGCACAGCATTATATGGCCGTGAAACATAGACTGTGGGGAAATCGGAACAGAAGAGAATCAAAGTATTTGAGATGTGGTGCTACAGGATAATGCTGAAGACTAGGTGGACTGATAGGGTAAGGAATGAGGATGTTCTCCGCAAAATCGGAGAGGAAAGGAATATGTGGAAAATACCGACAAGGAGAAGAGACAGGATGATAGGCCACCTGTTAAGACATCAGAGAATTAAGGGAATTATTTCCATGGTACTAGAGGGAGCTGTAGTTGGCAAAAACCGTAGAGGAAGACAGAGATTGCAATACATCCAGCACATAATTAATGACGTCGGTTGCAAGTGCTACTCTGAGATGATGAGATTGGCACAGGAGAGGAATTCATGGCGGGCCGTATCAAACCAGTCAGAAGACTGATGATGAAAAAAAAAGCCCACATCAGCAATTACTCTTTCTTGAAAAGAATGTATTGAATTTTCAACGACCTTACAGGCAGCAGTTCACTAGAACATTTGCCTTCAAAGAACGAACCGGTGTATACACGCCGTGCCAAGTGTCCGATCATCAATAGTGTTGGACGTACTTCGACAAGAAGCAAAATTCAACTGCATTTACGAACGCTGTAGCCAAGGGCAGTTACTGTTAAAGCAGTAACAGCCTTAACCAGTCCTCATCAAATGCGCTAACCACTACTGACAGATAGTAGCACGTATTCTCTAACTAGAGACACACATTCAAATGCATTAACAGGAGCTAACACCCAGTGACAACTACTGCCAAACAGAAACGGTTTGTGCTAGCCGTTCCAATGAACTTGCCGGCAATTAAAACACTGTGACATTTATACTTTAACTTGAAACAAATGTTGAGATATATTGAGTTGCGCTAACACACTATGGCAGTTACTTTCAAATCAGATACAGACTTATGCTGGCTATTCAAATGAAATTTTCAGCCACTAACACATTGTGCAATCTATTCTTTAACTTATAAGAATTGTTAAAACACAATTGCGTGCACCAACACATGGTGGCAGTTACTCTCAAAACAGATACAGCCTCATACTGGCTATTCAAAAGAAACTTTCAGCCGCTAACACACTGCGACATGTAGTCTTTAACTTGCAAGAAATGTCAAATACACAACTCAAAATAATGTTTTTCATCACCTCGGTTCCCAGAACTCCTAAACCCGTCCAAAGATGTAAACAACCACGCATGGGTAGCGGGAGCGATCCGATAGCCGATCAGTTCCCGTCGTTCCACCAGGAAGGAAGTACACGGCTCGTGTTGTCTGTAATTCAACCATGCCTAGACAGACAATACAGCGCTTCGATCGCATCCGCATTGTTACTATGTGCCAGGAAGGGCTCTCAACAAGGGAAGGGTCCAGTCGTCTCGGAGTGAACCAAAGCGATGTTGTTCGGACATGGAGGAGGTACAGAGAGACAGGATCTGTCGATGACAGGCCTCGCTCAGGCCGCCCAAGGGCTACTACTGCAATGAATGACCGCTACCTACGGATTACGACTCGGAGGAACCCCGACAGCAACGCCACCGTGTTGAATAATGGTTTTCGTGCAGACACAGGACGTTGTGTTACGACTCAAACTGTGAGCAGTAGGCTGCATGATGCGCAGCTTCACTCCCAACGTCAATGGCGAGGTCCATCTTTGGAACCACGACACCTTGCAGCACGGAACAGATGGGCCCAACAACATGCCGAATGGAGTGCTCAGGATTGGCGTCACGTTCTCTTCACCGATGAGTGTCGCATATGCCTTCAACCAGTCAATGGTCGGAGACGTGTTTTGAGTCAACCCGGTCAGGCAGAACGCCTTAGACACGCTGTCCAGCGAGTGCAGCAAGGTGGAGGTTCCCTGATGTTTTGGGGTGGCATTATGTGGGGCCGACGTACGCCTCTGGTTGTCATGGAAGGCGCTGTAACGGCTGTACGATACGTGAACGCCATCCTCCGACCGATAGTGCAACCATATCGGCAGCATGTTGGCGAGCCATTCATCTTCATGGATCACAATTCGCGACCCCATCGAGCACATCTTGTGAATGACTTCCTTCGGGATAACGACATCACTCGCCTATAGTGGCCAGTATGTTCTCCAGACATGAACCCCATCGAACATTCGTGGGATAGACTGAAAAGGGCTGTTTATGGACGACGTGACCCACCAACCACTCTGAGGTATTTACGCCGAGTCACCGTTGAAGAGAGGGACAATCTAGACCAGGGCCGGCCAAACGCTGCACAGTGTGCAGACGTGCGGAAGTGCACTGTGAAGTGGAGCCGCACTGTGAAGGAGCACCGCACGCGTGCAGAATTTCTGGCCGGCCCTGATCTAGACCAACAGTGCGTTGATGAACTTGTGGATAGTATGCCACAACGAATTGAGGCATGCATCAATGCAAGAGGACGTGCTACTCGGTATTAGAGGTACCGGTGTGTACAGTAATCTGGACCACCACCTCTGAAGGTCTCTCTGTATGGTGGTTCAACATGCTATGTGTGGCTCTCATGAGCAATGAGAAGGGCGGAAATGATGTTTATGTTGATCTCTATTCCAAATTTCTGTACAGGTTCCGGAGCTCTCGGAGCCGAGGTGACGCAAAACGTTTTTTGATGTGTATATATTAACTTGTGCTTAACACACCGTGGCAGATACAAAGCGATACAGTTTTGTACTGGCTGTTCAAATAAAATTCTTGTACACTAAACACTTCGACAGTTCCTAAACCAAAATCAAAGAGATAAACAAAGGAAAACCATGTGAAGCCTACGTACCATGTAACCAGCTTTCCACTGGTCAGTGAAAGAAACATTACTTAGAACATCACCCGCTGCCCTCGGCGCGTAGCAGGTTGCGGCAGGACCCTGCCGCATCAGCCAAATTGCATTTCACGACCGTGACGCCCACCGCTGCTTCCTCTCTGTCGCTTCGCACACGAGGGCCCAATCAGCACTGTGTTGTGTTTCAAATCGGCGGGTCATTCTGCCCGTCGCTCGCACACGCGACTACCTCCACTGACAGTCGCCGATCATCTACTGCTCGCGCCACTCACGAATTTTATTATCTCGGCCCGTTCCCTAGCCGGTGCGGACAAATCTCTCTGATGCGCGTCGATACTAGGGACGTATGGACAGACATGGATTGCTAGTAGTAGTTTCCGTCCCATCTTCAATTAATTACATGTTTCAACTTTGAACTACAGTCAGGTTAAATCCCTCAGTATTAGTATTTACATCGTAGTGTTGCAGTGAAAATCCCTCTAAAGTCTAAAGCTTATAACAACGAGAAATTTCCAAAAATGTTTCAGGGTCTGTTGCGCAACCACTTGAAAGTCAACTAGAATTCAGGAAAATCCACTCTCTACTAACGTTACCGGGGATCTTGGTCATGTGGGTCAGCAGGTCACCGAATGCCTACCGTGGTTCAAATGACAAGCAACTATTGCCACAGTGAGTCTGTTTCCTGCCCAATACTTACAGGGTGGGGCGAATAAAAGTGGCCCTAACGAGTGTATACGATTGGATGTGAATGTGTGCACATAATACACCCCGTGATGCGCACACCATGTGAACGCCCGCCACGTGATCAACACCGTTCACCTTGGAGCAGATTTACATAATATTCACGCCTGACAGAGTTGTTAGCAGAGCTCAGTCTGTACGCGGCCCTAGCTGCCCACCCTGATCACCTGATATGTCAGTGTGCGATTACTTTGTGTGTGGGGCACTCAAGTCTAAGGTGTAACGGAACAATCCTATTGTCTTCAAGAACTGCAGCAGAACATTTCGGAAGAGACTGCAGTTAATTCCAGCAGTACAGCTTCGATCCGCCTTCAGCAACTTGCTGACGAGGACCCAAGAGTGCCAGGAGATGAATGGTGGTCAGTTTCAACGTCTACCACAGCCAGATTAATACCGTATTTCCTTTCCTCTGCTGTGTTTCTTTGTACCCTGGAATCTGTTCTTTGGGCCACTTTCATTTGCCCCACCCTGTATGCTTACAGTCACTCTGTTATTAAAAACCAAGATAGTGCGATTTGCTAGTATGAAAATTTGAGGATTAGTAGATTGTGCGACCGTTCCTACAGACCGATGAAATCATCAACAATAGCAAAGATACGAGCCTGTAGAAAGACCAGTGGGTGACATTACTAACAACACAAGTATACTACCATAACTGAACCCAAGAAACTAATTGGAATACCACGGGAATTGGAGTTTTCGGATGCGGATATTTTTGTTATTAACGCCTTAAAAACATTAAGAAGATGAAAATCCAGACCACATTGGGAACATGAGGGTTTTTATCGGGGACGTAAATATAATTATAGAATGTATATATGAGGAATAAAAGATGATGAAACCGTGGTGTTTTCGTCCTACCAACTCACTTCCAAACAACGACCTTCCAACTTAACCTAAACGCCTAGACAGGCTACAGAAGAGCTACGACAACCTTTATATTTCTTTCAGTTGCATGTTTTTGAAACAAGTTCGTTGATTTCGACAATGAGAACGGAACTGTCACAGATCAGTCGGCCACCAAAATCTTCACACAACCAGCGCTGACTCTCTTGTCACTCGCCAAAGCAGAACTCCAGTATAGTGATGTTCAACAGACCCACCATTCCCAACTGACGTATAAAGGTCTAGTAACGAGCACCATTCAAGCTATCATATACAAGGCCTGGTCATATTGTTAACAGAACACGAACAAGTCGACGACTATAGCATACAAAAGAAACGTTTTGGAGACGCAAGGTATCACACGACGAAACGCTTCAGAGAATATACCGAAGGTTTACGATATTCGCTAGACACCAATTTGTTCCCACTGTGTTGGAAACTATATGTAACAATCTGAATTTGCTTTTGGCAAGACAGTTAATTATCCTCTTTGCGGTGTATATATGCAGACTCAAGCGACGAATGAAAATTTGTAACTAAGAAGGGATCCGAATCTTGGTTTCCTGCTCAGTAACGGGATGCACTAACCACTGCGTTACACCGGTACAATGTTTTTACGCAACTGCACTGGTTCAAATGGTTCAAATGGCTCTGAGCACTATGGGACTTAACATCTATGGACATCAGTCCCCTAGAACTTAGAACTACTTAAACCTAACTAACCTAAGGACATCACACAACACCCAGTCATCACGAGGCAGAGAAAATCCCTGACCCCGCCGGGAATCGAACCCGGGAACCCGGGCGCGCGAAGCGAGAACGCTACCGCACGACCACGAGCTGCGGACAACTCCACTCACTCCTACCCTATCAAGACTCCCTCCTCAGTCAAAATTCCCATTCAAGTCTCAAGCCGCTTCGTATTCTCCCTAAACTCTTTGTGTCGAAGTTGTTAGGTCTTGAAGATCTCGTCAATTTTAATTTTACATGTGCAATGGCGGTAGAATATCCATGAATATTATAAAATGGATGTATGTATGTATCTTCTCCCAAACCACTCGATCAATTTCAACAATCTTGGTATACATATCACTTACTGTATGGAAATAAACACTGTGGGAGTATGACCCACCCACCTGTAAGAGGGGTGAAGCTGAGGTGAAAAAACAGTGTAGCCCACGACGCGGGAATTCCCATACTTCATTCAGCCAGTATGCGAGTCTTAAGGTACTTCGAGACATGCAACAAACTTTACATATAATTTCAAACCTTTTCTCGCTGATGAGCCCTGCAAA
Source organism: Schistocerca serialis cubense (assembly GCF_023864345.2). Taxonomy (NCBI): domain Eukaryota; kingdom Metazoa; phylum Arthropoda; class Insecta; order Orthoptera; family Acrididae; genus Schistocerca; species Schistocerca serialis. The sequence goes on from NC_064639.1 coordinate 570,418,934, forward strand.
ATAATGAATGGCAAAAAGTTTATCGCTTACTACATTTTCACTCTTCATGCTATAAAACAGTCACGTGAATATGACGTTTTAATGTATTACTTCTTTACTACTGTCTATACTCGCGACACATTTTAAGACAGTACTCACATACACCACTGAATGTGCCAGAAAACTTGTATCATTGTATGACACATTTCAGGAGATATGACGTCAAATACTGAGATACATTAAAAACTGCCTCATCTTGTAGGGCGTTTTAATTTATTACTTCTATACTACTAACATTGTTCGCAACACATTTGAATGTGCCTACAAAGTTATATCATTGTACAGCACATAGTTCAGAAGATATGACGCCATAAAGATTGAGAAATGTGAAAATGAATCATTAGGGCACTATTCGTTAAAGATACAGGTAAAATACGTGTACAAATACGTGTGAAATATGTTAAATGTATTTGACACGTGAGCGTGCAGGCGAAGCCAAGGGTGAAAGGCTCATCGTAAACCATTTCAACCGAATTTCGAACACATGTTAGTTACAATCTGGAAAGAGATGCTGTGACGCAAGAACCACCAGCCTCATATTGGGGTGAGCCACGTACGTGGAGAGAGAAGGGTGGGGGAGGAGACAGAGAGAGACTGCCCGGGGGAGGGGGACGGGCACAGACGGGAGGAAATGGACAGAGTGATGGAAAGGGGCAAATGGACAGAAAGAGGGGAGAGGAGGAGAGAAATGGTTCAAATGGCTCTGTGCACTATGCGACTTAATTTCTGAGGTCATCAGTCGCCTAGAACGTAGAACTAATTAAACCTAACTAACCTAAGGACATCACACACATCCATGCCCGAGGCAGGATTCGAACCTGCGACCGTAGCGATCGCTCGGCTCCAGACTGTAGCGGAGAGGAGGAGATGAACAGAGAAAGGAAAGATAGGAGATGGACAGAGACAGAGAGAAGAAGAGATAGGGAGAGAGAGGCAGAGGAGGAGATGAACGTTAATAGGGGGAGGAGGAGAAGGACAGAGAAAGGAAAAGGGGTGGCGATGAATAGGGAGAGGGGGTGGAGGACATGGGCAGAGAGGAGAGGAAGTTCAAATGGTTCAGATGGCGCCGAGCACTACAGACTTAACTTCTCAGGTCATCAGTCCCCTAGAACGTAGAACTACTTAAACCTAACTAACCTAAGGACATCACACACATCCATCCCCGAGGCAGGATTCGAACCTGCGACCGTAGCCGTTGCGTGGTTCCAGACTGTAGCGCCTAGAACCACTCGGCCACCAGGCCGGCGGGGAGGAAGTGATGGATGGTGAAAGCAGTGAGGAGAAGATGGAGGAAGAGAGGGGAGAGGTGATGTAATTAGAGGAGGAGGAGGAGGAGGAGATGTACAGAGGGGGAAGGAAGAGAAGGGTCAGGAGGAGATAGGAGATGGACAGAGAGTGGGGGTGGAAGAGGTGGAGAGAGGAAGGGAGGTAGAGAGAGAGAGAGAGAGAGAGAGAGAGAGAGAGACAGAATGTGTGAAGGAGGAGATGGACCGGAAGAGGGTGAAGAGGAGATGGGCTAATAGAGCGTTAGCATAAGTACATATCTGATCACTGTGGGTACTCAGCTAGTAGTTATCTAAAGAAGATTAGGATACTACATTCAGAGGAAATACGTGTAATTTCATCCACATAAAATCAAAATAATTTTACTATAGTCACTATTTTGTGTATTACTGTTACAGAATGTGTTTATATTACAAAATACAAAGCGCAAGCGGGGTGATGGAGGAGTGCTAAAAATGTTTTTTACGGGGCGTACACACCCTCCCGCGTTTAATTAGATTTCTTTTCGGCCTTTGTTCACAAAGCGGAGTTGTGGCTTATTACACGGGATGCCTGCGCTCATTCTTCAGAGCATCTCGTACACCTCAGTTACGGCGCTCTCCGTCCGCACATGTTTTTCATTTTGAAGGGCGTAACAGCAGGGAGTGTAAAATGGAGGGCTCTCATCACCGGAGCTCAAACGGAAGGGCCTCGGACTGAGCCCTAGTTTGGAGGGGCGCCGGCTACACATGTGCAGCAGAAAGCCGCTTACCGCCGGCCCATTCATCGTCTCACCGCGTCCGCGTGTCTTATCCGCTGGATCAGGCCACAGTCGGGGCAGTGAATTAGGCAGTGTTTGCGGCGGCCCGCGGCCACATAAAGTCGCGCGCCGACTCGCCCCAGGGGCTCCGGGCGCCGGCTGCAGGCCTGCCTTTGAGCCGCGCGGCGCGGCGTCACAGATAACAGCAATCAGGTCGGTCGCAATTAGGCGCCTGCAATTACGGCCATGCATTATTCAGCGGCTAATCACAAGCGCCCGCGCGCCCAGCCGCCGGCTCGCACAATAACACGCGACACCTGCGCGGGGACAGCCTACGTCGCGTCTGGCGCGCCCACGCGGTTACACGGGACCAGAGTTTAGCAGCACAGGGTTATTCGTAAGCAGAGCGAATTTCTTTTCTTCCCATCAATGATCACGAAACTTTTCGTCCTTACACTGCCGATTTCAGTCAGCAGTGACCGTCTTCAGATCTGCAGCAAAACATGGAAAAATGAAATACAACTAGTAGACAGTTTACATCTGAAGCAATAAATTATGCTATATTGAAAAGTGTTACTTTCGTAGATGTGAAAACATACACTAGCAATACGACGAGGCACGTCTATTTTACAACATGTTCTACACTTCTGGCCATTACAATTGCTACACCAAAAGAAATGCAGATGATAAAGGGACATTCATTGGACAAATATATTATACTAGATCTGACATGTGATTACATTTGCACGCAATTTGGGTGCATAGCTCCAGAGGAATCAGTACCCAGAACAACCACCTCTGGCCCTAATAACGGCTTTGATACGCCTGGGCATTGAGTCAAACAGAGCTTGGATGGTGTGTACGGGTACAGCTGCCCATGCAGCTTCAACACGATACCACAGTTCATCAAGAGCAGTGACTGGCGTATTGTGACGAGCCAGTTCAAAAAAATGGCTCCGAGCACTATGGGACTCAACTGCTGAGGTCATTAGGCCCCTAGAACTCAGAACTAGTTAAACCTAACTAACCTAAGAACATCACAAACATCCATGTCCGAGGCAGGATTCGAACCTGCGACCGTAGCGGTCTTGCGGTTCCAGACTGCAGCGCCTTTAACCGCACGGCCACTTCGGCCGGCGACGAGCCAGTTGCTCGGCTACAATTGACCAGATGTTTTCAATTGGTGAGAAATCTGGAGAATGTACTGGCCAGGGCAGCAGTCGAAAGGCCCGTACAGGACCTGCAACATGCAATCGTGCATTATCCTGCAGAAATGTAGGGTTTCGTAGGGATCGAATGAAGGGTAGAGCCATGGGTCGTAACACATCTGAAATGTAGCGTCCACTGTTCAAAGTGCCATCAATGCGAACAAGAGGTGACCGAGACGTGTAATCCCATACCGTCACGCCGGGTGATACGCCACTATGGCGATGACGAATACACGCTTCCAATATGCGTTCACCGCGATGTCGCCAAACAGGGATGCGACCATCATGGTGCTGTAAACAGAACCTGGATTCATCAGAAAAAATGACGTTTTGCCATTCGTGCACCCAGGTTCGTCGTTGAGTACACCATTGCAGGCGTTCCTGTCTATGATGCACCGTCAATGGTAACCGCAACCGTGGTCTTCGAGCTGATAGTCCATGCTGCTGCAAACGTCGTCGAATTGTTCGTGCAGATGGTTGTTGTCTTGTAAACGTACCTATCTGTTGACTCAGGGGTCGAGACGTGGCTGCACGATTCGTTACAGCCATGCAGATGAGATGCCTGTCATCTCGACTGCTAGTGATACGAGGCCGTTGGGACCCAGCACGGCGTTCCGTATTACCGTCCTGAACCCACCGATTCCATATTCTGCTAACAGTCATTGGATCTCGACCAACGCAATGTCGCGATACGATAAACCGCAATCGCGATAGGCTACAATCCGACCTTTATCAAAGTCGGAAACGTGATGGTACGCATTTCTCCTCCTTACACGAGGCATCACAACAACGTTTCACTAGGCAACGCCGGTCCACTGCTGTTTGTGTATGAGAAATCGGTTGGAAACTTTCTTCATGTCAGCACGTTGTAGGTGTCGCCACCGGCGCCAACCTTGTGTGAATGCTCTGAAAAGCTAATCAATTGCATATCACAGCATCTTCCTGCTGTCGGTTAAATTTCGCGTCTGTAGCACGTCATCTTCGTGGTGTAGCAATTTTAGTGGCCAGTAGTGTAATATCTTGAAGCTATAGTGCCATCGTCACACAATACACACATCATGAGCTTAGTAGTGTCTCACGTACACCGACGGAAAAAAATCGCAACAACAAAAAATAATTAATATGGAGTAATGAAAGTTCGGGAATACATTTGTGTAGGTAACACATTTAAGTGATCAACGCTGCAAGATCACATGTTAATGTAAGCGCGAGATAAACCATAGCAAATGTGAAATGCTGTTACATTAATAATCGGGTAACCACGAGAACGTTGACTGCGAGCAGGCAAACGGGCATGCATTATGTTGTATGTGAGCCAGATATCAGTTTGGGGGATGCGGTTCCATGCCTGTTGCTCCAGGTCAGTCAATGCAGGGAGAGTTAATGTTGTTCGTAGATGATGCTGGAGTTGTTTGATGATGTCCCATATGCGCTAAGTTGGGGACAGATCTCTCTCTATGTCCACCTTTCTAGCCATCTTTATCTAACATTCGACGGGTGATGTTTGAAGTGGTCACTGCAGCAAGTAGATATCTACTAATACCTGTATTGATGGCCCCTGCTTCGATCACAAGCGAGGTAGATTGTTCCTAGACGTCGGTTAGGGACCTGAAGATGGCTTAATAAAGCGTCGAACTGGTTGCCTAATAAAATAAGGTAGAAAACTGACAGCTAAAAGGTGTTTAATTTGAAATCCTAGATCTGTTGATCGAGCAGGTCAAAGTAACATGTCCATACTCCGTAAAGCATCTTGGACTAAAACAGCGGTATGTGGGCGAACGTTATCCTGTTGGAAAACACCCCCTGGAATGCTGCTGATGAATGGCAGCACAACAGGTCGAATCACCAGACTGACGTACAAATTTGCAGTCAGAGTGCGTGGGATAGCCATGAGAGTGCTGCTACTGTCATACGAAACTCCAGCTGTAGTTCCACAGGTGCAGTTCCAACGTGTCTAGCACGCTGACAGGTTGGTTGCAGGCCCTCTATCTTGTAATCAACACACGGCCATCACTGGAACCGAGGTAGAATCAGCACAACAAACCTCCACCCTACTCTCCAGTGAGCGCTCGCTTGATTCCAATGAAGTCGCAAATGGCAGTGGTTTGGGGTAACTGGAATCCACGCTACAAGGATTGAAGCTTTCCTCGAAGTAATTGATATGTAACAGTTCTTTGTGCCACAGTGGTGGTAGCTGCTGCTCAAATTGCTGTTTCAGATGCTTTACGATGCGCCAGAGCCATATGCCGAGCTTTAGGTCTTCCCTCTCGGTAGTGCCACGTGGCCGTCCGGAGCCCGCTGTTCGTGCGACCGTACATTCTCGTCACCAGCACTGCCAGCAATCATGCCCAGCGGCTACAGTCCTGCCAACTCTGTCTGCAGATTCATAGAAGGAACGTCTAGCTTCTTGTAGCCCTATTACACGACGTCATTCAAGCTCAGTGAGGTGTTGATAATGGCATCTTTGTTGCCTTAAAGACGTTCTTGACTAACATCACCTCACCATGTCCAATCTCAAAGGTAACTAAAGCTCACAGGCGTTACATCGCGTATTTAAAGCAAACCTGATTTGCATCCCCATAGAGGCGCTACAAGCGAAACTGTTATGCGACTGGCGAGAAATTGGGACAGACATCATCTTTCATAAGCAGAAACACGACTACCAGCTTTCGTTTACGTCGCAAAACTCCTTCTTATTGTTGAGATTTTCTTCCAACGTTGTTTTTAAAATATTGTAGAAACTAGATCACAGTGCCGGCAGAGTCCTACTGTTAAACCCGCAGCTCGTGGTCTAGTGATTAGCGTTACTGCCTCTGCATTACGGGGTACCAGGTTAGATTCACGGCCGGATCGGGGATTTTCTCTGACCGGGGACTGGAAGTTTATGTTGTCCTTATCATCTCATCATCACTCGGGAAGTGGCGAGACTGTAGATGGAAAGATTCTGAAGTTGTACGAGCGGTGATAACCACGATGCTGAGTGCCTCACAAACCATCATCATCATACTACTGTTAATCACGCTGCTGTTCAAAACAAACTGCAGTAGAGTAGCCACAACATATGTTTTTGTTGTAAGCTCGATACATGTCGCTACTCTCTGTCTACAAATATTCGCCAGTTATAAAATTCTAGAGAATGCAATGCACTGAACAATCCAATAGGTTAAATTTATAGTGGGCTTACCAAGTGTATAAGTTAGTACAGTGACAAAAAGTAATAAATTTAGGAAATGAAAAAAGTTAAATTTAAAGTCGTTGAAAAGAAAATGGTTAAGTGACAATACTCTTGTGGCCATTCTGGGTAAAATTAATAACATAGACAAATAGTGCATGAAGCGAAACAGTTGAATACTGAGGTAAGTAATTTGCACTCTCTGCTGGCGTAGCCACCAGAATGCAGCATAGGCGAGCAGAGGGGCTCTTATTCCCTCCAACACGCCGTTCCAAGAAAAGTATCTTCAAATATTGTATCAGTCACGTAATAATATCATATTGTTAATGAAATACTAGCATATAACATAAACAGAGAAGGGACGATCAGAAAAGAGAGTTATACGAATACTGTGAGAAAATGGAGCAAAGACTCGTATTTGTGTAGACAGTTAGACCGGCATACGTCTCTCTTCCAACTAAGAATGCTTCCACTGCAAAAGAGCAGTATGTGTATGAGACAGGCCCGCACTCACCATGCTGACATGAGGCAATAATGACATCACTTGCCCTACTTTTCCCACCTGGTCAGCTTTTCTAAATTCTCTGTGATGTCCTAAGTTTACATTTAGGGGCTGTTGGTGGTGTAGTCTGCAGCATATGTACACTGAACAGTTACTCTTGGGTCCAACTTAGGTATTCTTGCGCAATTGTGCGTGGTCACCAACGTGACAGAACATCTCTTCCTATGGCATCGTTTTTCTACATTGGCACCTGACATTCCAGTGCCTTGGACTTGGGTGTTTCTCAGCACTCCTCCATTCTATGGTTTATTGCGTTACCAGTGAATGTGTCTTAATTCTTCGTTGGTTGCACCAATACATTATTTCGCTGTGCAAAAATACGCTTACACCTGGTAGTCTTCACGAACAAATCTCTTCTGTCACCCTTGCAAATATTTTGAACAGTAAATTAAGCTTTTTATTTTATAACCAATACAATTCCCCATGTGTATTTTATTTTGTGAAAACATTCAGTATTGCAGCGGCATTTAAAGGCAACGGCCTTGCCGCAGTGGATACACCGGTTCCCGTGAGATCACCGAAGTTAAGAGCTGTTAGGCGTGGTCCGAGCTTGGATGGGTGGCCATCCAGCCGCAATGTGCTGTTACCATTTTTCGGGGTGCACTCAGCCTTGTGATGCCACCAGAGGAGTTACTAAACCGAATAGTAGCGGCTTCGGTCAAGAATACCATCATAACGACGGGGAGAGCGGTGTGCTGACCCCACGCCCCTCCTATCCGCATCCTCCTCTGAGGATGACACGGCCGTCGGATGGTTCCGGTAGGCCACTCGTGGCCCGACGACGGAGTGCAACAAAAAAAGCCATTTAAAATTTTCAGTTTCTTCAGGGTGATGGGAATGAAATAATGAAGGAGATTGTTTGGAGTCGCATATATACACAATTTTCAAACGATGCTTACCCTAGGGAGATGCTTTTTAATTTGCTGATGTTTAGCTCGTTGTCTGCTGTTACTATCAGCACAAACAAATTCTGGCTTTCTGTCTATTCAGGTATCCATTATGGATGTTGAACATTGCGAGTGTAATGAATAGAGTTTTCCACAAATTACTGCAATCAATCACGCTTTGTTCTATAAGTATGTACTATTCGATGATGAATTGTGCGATTCGAAACCGGTTACGGGAAATAAAAATTGAAGAATAAAACAAAAGGTGACTGGTTGCAATAATTCGTGGAAACATTTATCCAGGTATTTTATATACTTATTTATGTTTTGTCACACTGAGGTGGCACTGTATATGTATAATTTTCGTTTCTTATGTATGTAACATGGTAGCGATGTATTATTTTTTGTTATCTCGGTATTAGATTTTTTCGGATTATAGTTTATTCTCAAATACGAGAAATAATACGCTTTTAGGTGGTTGTTTATGATACTTTTATTGTATACAGGTACATCCGATGATGTAATGTGTATTTTGACATCGATCATGTATACTGTATGAATAATAAACATTTGCAGCATGAAGATGTGTCTAATCTTTGTGATTGCACATATTGTGGCTGCGTGCCTCAGAGATGCCATCCTAAACAATGATGGAGAGACTGAAAACCTAGGAAATGTCGAATAATCATACGAAGAGAAAATGATAACACTATTGAAAACCCGACAAACTTGGAAACCGAGATAAAATTAAATCTTGAATACTTTTAAAAGCCAGCCTACTCTACTAGACCTCCATTTACGTTACCCTAATATATCGTAAACTGTAACGGTGTTTGCACTCTTGGTTGTCATAAGGCAGACGTACTGAATTCTGTTTGATGAAAGGTCTTCATTTTGTCGTGTACCTTGTCAGTGTGAAACAGCATCAGTTACCATATAGAAGTCAAGGAACGAATTAACAGCTTTATCAAACTTATGAATTAGAACGTAAATGCAGTGCACGCTTTACACATTTTTAATTGAAAGATTTTTAAATACCTAAAGACATATAACAAAAATCAGTGATTGTAAACAAAGTTTTTATTGCAACCGTATGTAAGCAGAATGCAATATCGGTCAATACTCGGACTCTAAAAGTAAATATTTTATAAATAACTGTTACGTTATCACCGTCTGTAGGCAACTGAAATATGGTAATATTTGTTTTACCAGATGCATTTCGCCTCAATATATTAAGACATCAGTGGCCTGAAGTGCACATACATTTTAATTTGTCTGCAGCACTTTTGCTCAATAGATGCTATAGTACTTACTGAATGTGTTAATGTTCTACTAAGTGGGGCCGTGTTGTACCGCTAGTAAAGCACATCATTAAATATCTGCAGACGTAAAACTCATAATTTATAGCGCTCCTAGATCCACGTAAAATTTCCTACGAAATCCATTAGGCCCCGCCGCGACCAGCCGCAGTGGATAGAATAGATTTCGCTTATTCCCCCTGAGAAAGGATTTGCAGCTTCAGCGCGAATTCGAGATCCAGTGGCGGTGATTAATGAAGGTGCCTGGGATCTTCTGCACGTTTTTCAGCGGAGGACATTTCTAGTAAAGGCGGTAGCTCACCAGAGGGTGCATTGGTCTCTGCTCATTGCACACACACACGCACACAAAAAAAATCCTTGGTAGAAATTCTAAGCGGCACACATGGCCGCTGTACTGCCAGACAGGTCAGAGGAGTAATTTTGATAGGATCAGTGACAAATCGCTGATCGAGGAATTCAATCTTTCTATAGTGTGAGGTGCTCTGTGACTGCTTCGCTTCTAGCAGCTTTTTTACGACATTGGTATCACATTTAGGTTTTTCGTCGTTTAATAGAAGACACCTTATTTTATTACCCATCCTCTCCAATACCAACTTAGCCCCACCTATAATGATCTCGTTGTCGATGAGCCGTTGAACCGTGAACTTTCTTTCAGTTCTAACTATTCTTTCGCTGTAATTTACGGGACACTTAGTATAAATTCAGGAAACACTGAAGTGTTACTTTTTGAAGGAAGAAAGCTTTTTCATTACTCCTTGTAAAGAGCCAGTCTCTTGTGCATATGTTTTTTCTTATAATAATTTCTGCATAAGTAAGAAGAAGAATCCCACACAATGTCTAGTTGTTCAATGAATTGTAATAATAATAACTATTGTATTCTTTGACACTGTAATCAAAATTTATCGATTACCATCGATATTGAAATAGCCTCTTGCCGAACCAGAAATCAGTAGGCAAAAATTTTCTCTTGTTTTCTGTGTAAGCATTCCGTCTCCAGGCCACAACTGGCCCATCGGCACCTTCCGACCGCCGAGTCATCTTCATCTGAGAATGCGGATAGGAGGGGCGTGTGGTCAGCACACCGCTCTTCCGATCGCTATGATGGTTTTCTTTGACCGGAGCCGCCAGTATTCGATCGGGTAGCTCCTCAATTGGCATCACGAGGCTGAGTACGCCTTGAAAAATGGCAACAGCGCATGGCGGCCTTGATGGTCACCCATCCAAGTGCCTCCCACGCCCACGCCCGGGAGCACTTTAACTTCGGTGATTTGAGGGGAACCGGTGTATCCACTGCGGTAAGGCAGAGCGCGATGTGTTCCACCCTTCTTTGTCTTCCTCGCGTAGTCTGTTGCGAACGGACATGCTGTGTAAGTTGTCGTTAAATTATAATTTTCTCTGGCTTAAAGTAGTTAAATGTCGTATCTGTTTAGAACTTTTGTAATTATTTTAGATCTACCTACTGCCAGTGTGTATAATTACGTGACTTATTGCTATTGTACAATTTGCTACACACAGGATCCAGCACATTATTATGAAGAGGCCTAATAATCGAGTGCGGCCCCAAGATTAAAGGCTGATTATTTTAACGTATCTCGCATTAATTTCATGCTAGAGATTATGCGAATGAAGCATATTTAATGGTTTGCTGTCAGAAACAATTAAGGCAACGACAGTCGTGATGTTAGGAGAAACATGATCATGTTTTGCTTTGACCTACAACAGAGTTACCGAATGATGAGGCACTGCGAATTCGTGATTGTTAGGAACGGCCATCAAAGCCTGTCCGTTTATTATTATTATTTGAATTTTCTGTTGCTCCCTATCACACTTCACGCGAAAGACGGAGTGGTTTCTTAGAGACCGGATTTGCTGATTACTTCAGCCTATCGACTGCTATGTCTCTAACATCAGTGTGGATGACCAATAAGGGAAAAGGTACGTAGAAATGTTGGTGTTCATTGAGTGGCTATTGGTGTTTGCCCTGCAGTTGTCAGAGGCTGAGAATTCCTGCTTCCTTCGTTACAGTAGGTAGGATTTCGAAGCGCTGGTTTAGTCTCTAATCCAGATTGCTGTTATCACTACATTCAAATATCGGAGTGTCACGTTACTTGGTCTTATGATGTCAGAGGGAACAGAAGACAAAATAGATTGAGGAATAATAACATGCTAATCAGCAAATAGTAGGAAGATACAATGATAATGGAAGATGAAAAATAGCTTGCAAGAGACGGTAAACTAAAGCAATTTGATGTAAGTGCGTAAGTTGCTTTAAGTCTTCCTCCCACATGTTTATCACCCAACGTTCAACACTAGAAATCATTTTTCTCTTAGTCTAAGTTGGGTTGACGTTGTCACGCCGGGATATAGTTTACTTCACTCACTTTTAATATAACCCCTTCACTCCTGAGATTAAAAAAACGCAGGAAATATTTCTTTGCTTATTTTCCAGTAATCTAATAAACAAACATGACAAAATGCAAATGAAATGTTTTTTAGATAATTCACTAAGGCACAAATGGAGGTCCGCAAATGAGGATCTCAAGTCGCTCTTGCTTATGATTTCCTTTTCCTCAGCTTCAACAAAAACATTTTATTGAGCAATACATACACTGAAGCGCCAAAGAAACGTATAGGAATACGCATTCAAATACGGAGATATGTAAACAGGCAGAATATGGCACTGCGGTCGGCAACGCCTATATAAGACAACAAATGTCTGGGGTAGTTCGATCGGTTACTGCTGCTACAATGGCAGGTTATCAAGATTTAAGTGAGTTTGAAAGTGGAGTTGGAGTTGGTGTACGAGCGATGGGACACAGCATCTCCGAGGTTGGAATGAAGTTGGGATTCTCCCGTACGAACAATTCACAAGTGCGCCGTGAATATCAGGAATCCGGTAAAACATCAAATCACCGACAGCGGTATACAACCTCCAACAGAGGTTTTTGTTGATGCCCTAAAACAGCTTCACAAATGCAAGAAAATGACTGTTATACAATAATTCTTGGAAAGTAATAATTTGCTATTAAGTGAAGAAGTCTTTACGGTACTTTTATGATAAGCTTCAAAACAATTCTTTTTCACAATACATAAATACTCTGCATATTTGATGCACGTGTCTCTTATCTTGGAAATGCAGTCAGGTACCCTGCATTTTGAGGGCTTCCTTGACTCAACAAATTTTGGAAGTTGGCCTACATTTTCAAACTTAATTCCTGCAAATGGTTGCAGCACAACTCTTCTTGGCTTCTTATTCACACTTTCTACTTCATCTACATCTTCACCGTCAGAGGCATTCACTGAACAAAGACGTCCTCTTCTCCTAACTACTGACACAACCACTTAACTGTCTTATTGTTTACTAGACAGTTTCATCAGGCTCAGCAGGACAACCTTCAGTCAGAAACGAGAATTCGTCATCTTTCCAATCAGATAATTTTAGCTTCTAACTGCTCATCAGTAAATATTTCATGTTTTGCTGTAGAGTGTAGAAACAAAAGTATTCCATCGCCAAAGACCAAAATGAAATTAGCAGGTATACATTATGATCTGAGGTTCACGTAAGAGGACCTCATAAAATGGGTTATTTCTTAGTAACGAAAAAAATTTACACAAATATGAACTCACAACATCTAGAAGAGTTAGGGAAATTATTTACAGAAATTTTTTATATGTAGAAGTAAAAAGTATCTCCGTACGACCAACTGTAAACTAATACTCGAATCATACCTCGCAAGGTCTTGCGTCCTGCTTTTAAACCTAAGAACTAGAAGGTCCACACTCTTGGACCATCGGTCTATAAGCGGAAAACTATACCTTCTTAGGAGGAGAAAAGAAGGAACTAAGGTCACTATGTGTGGACTGAGGGAACGAGGAGGTTAAAAGTGCATAAACATGTAGTTGTCTACATGACCAGTAAATCAGATCATTTCACTGCCTAGAATAGTCATCGGGAATGCACTTATGCAGTTTCTTAATTTTCCGAGATATTTCTGATTATTTCAACTTCAGAGTTATGCTACGTTTATTATTGTTTGGAGATCAATGATATGCATGTCCGTGCGCTGCATTGACAAGAATCTAATCTCTGAATAATCATATTTCGAAGAATCGTAGTGTAATTTTCTACATCTACATCCTCACATTGGGAGCCACAGTCAACTGGGTACAGAGGGTACTTCCCATTAGATCACATTTTAGGATGTCTTTCCGTTACATTCACGAATAGTAGGCGGAAATGTTGGCAGTTGAATTGCCTCTGTGTTCGCTGTAATTAGTCTAGCCTTGTTTTAGCGATCCATTCGGAAACGATACATAGGTGGCTGTAGCACGAGGGTGTCCTGAAAAGTAATGTCTTCAAACTTTTAATTCTGTTCTCAGTTCCGGTTTAGGTATTACATATCATGCATAATACCTCGTCAAATTCCCCACTCCACTGACGCACGTTGACACCCTCTGCCGCTAGAGGGCTCCAACTTGTAGCGTCTAACTTGACGGTGTGTACCTTAACCATTATAGAGGGTGATTCAGACAGAATGTCACATAATTTGCAAGGTGACTCTACATGTGAAAATAAACCGATTACGTCCAATGAACAAGTGTCCGATTTTCGATGATTTCAGAACTGGAGCGGCTTGAAGCCTACACACTTCCATGAATGAATATGACGACAAATGTGAATATTATTTACCGAAATACTGTGTAGGCGCTGTGGTGGACAGAATAATGGTGGGGACACTCTACAAGAGGTGTCCAATAAGTACCCCACCCGTCTCAATGCACTTGCCAACTCACTGAAGGATATTTTGTGTTGAACATCGAACATCATCTCAGTGGGCAGAAGGATAGGCTGGTTGGTTGGTTGCATGTTTGCTGGGAGAGGACCAGAGAGTGAGATCATCAGTTCCATGATCGAAGGTGGCAGGAACCAGGGGTAGAACAACACAAACAGCGCAGTCCAGTCAAACGGAAAAAGGGCAAACAAAGAAGTAAAAGGGACGTCTGTGCAGTAGAAAGAGGAAAGAAAAGGAGGGGGTGGGGGGTGGGATGGAGGGGGTATAGTGAGAGCAGGGCCACCACAGAAATGCTACGTGCGTTGGGGCCCCATACAGCCACTGACATGTCCTGATATCTGTACGACACAACAGGAACAACACTAGGGGAAGAAGACACAAGAAAAGGGGGAAAAATGTCCGAAAGACCAGACAAAACGTAGGGAAAAAGGGGGGAGAAGCCAGGCTGGTGTGGAGGCAAGGCCAAGGTCTCCATAACCACCGACAACGCCAACGCAAATCGATGGACTCCAATTCTAAAGGGAGTTTGAAATATTTAAACCTGAGAGGACAAACCAGTTTCATGAAGAAAACCGAAGAAAGACATAACCATACAAGCGTTGTCCGCTAACACCTGACACAAGGAAGGTAGGACACCATATTTAGTGTGAAGGGCCAAAACGACGAGGCAGTCCAGCAAAATATGGATCACTGCTTCTAGCAAAGGTGGGGCAGTTCATTGTGAAGTAAAAAACCATGGGTCAACCTAGTATGGACAATATAAAGACGGCAGAGAATGGAAGATCCCCGCCAGGAGAAGCAGAGGGAAGAATGCATGTGGTGGGAGTCTCTTTGATTGCATGAAGTTTATTGGACTCCAAAGAGTCAGCCCACGATTGAGCAAAAAGGGATTTTACGTAAGGCTGCAAATCCGTCCTCAGAGGGATAATGGAGAATGGTGGATAGCTGGCTACCCAACATCCAATCCAGACGATCAGCAAATTCATTATCCAGGATACCCATGTGGCCAGAAACGCCAAGGAAATCAACCAAACAAGCAGCATCGCCAAGATCAGATAGAAAGTCGTGGATGGCAGAGACCAAGAGGCGATGGGGAAAACACTGAACCATAGCCTCAAGGCCACTCATTGGATACATACATAAGAAAACGGGTAAGGGAGGACCGTTTCATAAAGTTGATGGCCCAATAGATGGCTATCAGTTCCACAGTCAACACACCACACACGGCAGGCAAGAGATAGTGTTCCGTGCTAACAGAAAGTGTGATGGCATATCCCAAGTGATTGTTAGATTTAGAGCCATCAGTGGCAACAGTGGCATCCTGAAACTCCCATAAGAATGGACAAAACAAACAATGGAGGGTTTAGGACCTTGGAAGAGATCCATCCAAACTGGGTCCAAAGAAGTCAAAAATATTCAAATGTGTCCCTAGACTTACACACTACTTAAACGAACATAAACTAACCTATGCTAAGAACAACAAACACACCCATGCCTGAACGACTCCGAACCTCCAGTGGGAGGAGCCACGCAGTCAGTGACATGGGACCTCCAAAGAACTAACTAAGGGGGGGAGGGGGAGGAGGGATTGGCAGAGAATGTGGGGAAGAGGACATTCAGGGCTGATGGAAATAGCGACAGAGAGAAACGAGGCAGAGTGCAACCAGTAAACCTAACTAATAGTGGGCAGTGTCTGGATGATATAAAGAATAGAATAGGAGGGGTGACTAGGGGAAGCTGGATAGTGATGGCACAGGAAACCAGGAGCTGGGACCGGTGAATCAAAAGGCAAGGGATCCCAGCATCAAGAAGAAGCCCATCGACAGCACTTGTGCGAAAGGTAAACCACTCTCATGAAGAAAACTGAAGACAGACGTAACCATGGAAGGGTCATCTACTAAAACCTGGCACAAGGAAGGTTGGAGGTGAACCTGTTTAAAGAGGAGCAGCATGTTGGGAGAAGCTGATCCATATACTTGACAACCATAGTCCCAATCATGACAGTTGTCTAATATAGGCAGAGAAGGGTCAAACAATCTGCTCTCCAGGAGGCGTGGACAAGGAAGTGAAGGACATTAAGTTTATGATAGCAGCCAGTCTTCAGAAGGAGGATATGGGGCAACCAAGTAAGCTTGTTGTCAGGAAGAAGACCCAAGCAACGGAGTTGGGGCACCACAGTCAGGTGTTAGGTATCGAGGTAGAGCTCCAGCTCAAGATGGTCTGTAGCACGGCGACAAAAATGCATCACTCTTGGCTCAGGAGGAGAGAGTGTACACATGGAAGCGTGGCAGATGGCACGCTAGAGCTGTCATTCCACAGAGTTCACCAAGTGAGGGGCTATCCCAAATACTAAATAACATCCACATACAGAGCAAATGTGATCAACTGTGTAGTGGAGCCACAAGTCCATTAATAACAATGAGAAAATGAAGGACACTTTATGAAGCCTCGAGGAAGGTCATTCTCCTAGGTCTTCTGAGAGCAGAAAACAGTGTCAACCTAAGTTCAAACCGACCAGTGGGACAGGAACTGGCGAATAAAATCAGGAAGGGCCCTAAGACCCTTCCCGTGTCCTGTGCCGTACTCCCCCGTCCTCTCTCCCGAACTCGCTTCCATCCTGTCTCCCCATTGGCTAGAGCACTCGCGCCATCTCTTCAAGCCAATGCAACCACACAAACATAATGAAACACATTCGAAATACTGGATTTACATTTAAATAACTTGAAATTAAATAAATATTCCTACGGCTGGATCATAAACACGCTCTAACACACATTATTAAATACATAAACAAATTAAATAAACATATATCACAGGAATAGAAACAAAGTAGGCCTGTAACCTAATGTCTCTGTGCCTTCTAAACACAGCACATATTTGACCAATTTCTTCATGAATATTACGTATCGGATATAAACAAAGACATAGACGAATAAATGTATTTGTAAGCATGCTGCTACCGTTTTTTTCGTGTAACTGTGGAGTACTTATGGCCTAATGCGATCGATAGTAATCGGTTACTTTGACCTCCAATAACTCATGTACTATTAAAGTTACATACCTGTAATTTATACCAATTTAGGTTTACACTAATAGCTTTCTAAAGACACGTCGATTAACAAAATCGGATGAACCGTTTAGATTTTGGAAATTTGTTGCTGGGTGTTACTTGTATAATTTATTGTCAGATACTAAATTTGAAACTAAGAAAGATATTGAAAATCTGATTACACCATCAGTATCGTCGTGCAAATAATGGTATTGTGCATGTTTCTTTTTGAGGTATCATGATTCATCTGGCTACTATTAATTTCTACATGAACTGTGCAATGTCCGCCATTGTGGTTTCACATAGTCCGCCATCTTTCGCACTCCCGGCATTTCTCCTTCATTGACACAGCGTCACCGTGGAATTCCCAGCCAGGCGATCGCCTGGACCACGTAGTCCGGCCGTTATGCGGCATCACGCAGCTGCTAACGAGCCGCGGCTTGCCGAGCTGTCCGAGCGGTGGCCACGAACTCCGAACTTAAAATATTTCCAGGGCGCCACAACTCGCCCATGACCCCACAATGTCACACCGATAAACATATGACATTGACTTACTCAAATGCCAGAATAAAGCAGCTGGTATTGGTGCAGTTGTCCTTGGGACCTTTCTGAACACGCCAAACAAAATGATTACCCTGTCATTCAAGACTGCACTGAAGTTCCTCATCAGTTTCAAGGATGAGAGCTCTATGAAAAATGTCTCTTTGACCCATATTCAAAGGCTGGTGAGGAGTAATGGACAATATGATGTCATAAAGATGGTCACATGCATCAAGAGCTGGGGACTGGCCAACAGAAGAAGTGTTGATCAACAGCAAACTCGGCCGAATCTTACTGAGAGAATCCGCTTCCCCAAACTTATCTTCGATATTGTCCACAAGAAATAACGGCTTGGTGGTGGTGAACGTGTCCCTGTCAGTCCTAGTGCAGACCAGGTAGTGGGGAAAGGCAATGAACCTTGCCCTCCTCCCAGGGGATAGCCAGCGAAGAGAAGGGCGCAGCGTCATAAGAAGCAGCATTAAATGATCCATTACCAATTGAAGAGACGGCCAGCGGAGCTTAATATGATTCATATGCAAAGCATCTGCCCTGACACCACCCATTCCGATCAGGAGCTATCCCCTTGGGTGCAACCCAGCCACAGCAAGGGCTGTCTGGTACAGCAGACATTGGTTCCCTTGCTCCAGAATGATAAGCAACCACTTCTTGGCCTCCATGACGAGACAACAGCTCAGGTATCAGAAGTCTGACCCCTGTGTCGTCAAGGGTCTCAGCCAGCAGAGTACATAAATCCCCACCACACAAACTGGCTACATGTGCTGGTGACCTAGTGGGTCGGGGGCAGGGGGTCTACAGCAGGGAAGGAAGAGGAGTAGGAGGGGGGGAGGGGAATCCACACTGTAGATGCTAGAAAGAGAAAGTTCTTCCCAAAATTGCTCACATTATGGAGAGAAAATTTAGACGTGGATATCAAAACGCCAAGGGAGACCTAAAACGCCTAAAAGGAAGGATGAGAAGGAAAAGGCAAGGAGAACAAAGACTGGAAGGAATACAAAAAATATAGATGGATTACCAAATCGACATAAGTAAGAATGCAGAGAGAGGGGAAGGAGGTGGGAGAAGGGAAGGAATGAGGACAGGGAGCTAGTGGGATGGGGAAGGAAATGCAGCCCAGGAAGGAAGAACAGGTAGCAGTAGTTTGGGACTCCATGTGTGCCACGCACGAACTAACGAAAGAACCGCGAGACTCCTGGTGGACAACAGCATCGGCGATGCTAGTGACAAGTTCTTCACACGTATCCACCTTCAAAACATACACATCCCCCTCTAACGAGCCCCATAAACAGAACCGTAATAGGGCTAGGTCGTGTGATGTGGCAGGCCAGTTAATGGGTGTGTCACAGTCAATTATGAGGTTCGCCGATGACATTGTAATTCTGTCAGAGACAGCAAAGGACTTGGAAGAGCAGTTGAATGGAATGGACAGTGTCTTGAAAGGAGGATATAAGATGCACATCAACAAAAGCAAAATTAAGTCGGCTGATGCTGAGGGAATTAGATTAGGAAATGAGACACTTAAAGTAGTAAAGGAGTTTTGCTATTTGGGGAGCAAAATAACTGATGATGGTCGAAGTAGAGAGGATATAAAATGTAGACTGGCAATGGCAAGGAAAGCGTTTCTGAAGAAGAGAAATTTGTTAACATCGAGTATAGATTTAAGTGTCAGGAAATCATTTCTGAAAGTATTTGTAAGGAGTGTAGCCATGTATGGAAGTGCAACATGGACGATAAATAGTTTGGACAAGAAGAGAATAGAAGCATTCGAAATGTGGTGCTACAGAGGAATGCTGAAGATTAGATGGGTAGATCACATAACTAATGAGGAAGTATTGAACAGGATTGGGGAGAAGTTTGTGGCACAACTTGACCAGAAGACGGGATCGGTTGGTAGGACATGTTCTGAGGCATCAAGGGATCACCAATTTAGTATTGGAGGGCAGCGTGGAGGGTAAAAACCGTTGAGGGAGACCAAGAGATGAATACACTAAGCAGATTCAGAAGGATGTAGATTGCAGTAGGTACTGGGAGATGAAGAAGCTTGCACAGGATAGAGTAGCATGGAGAGCTGCATCAAACCAGTCTCAGGACTGAAGACCACAACAACAACACAGTCAACTCGCAGTTGAAGAGATGTGTTATTCAGATACTGGGATACCTGTCTGGTACAGTGAATCGATGATCTATCATGTTGCAGGTACATTTACTGTAGTTGCTCTAATGTTGCATCTTCCAAACGTGCAGGTAGGTTTTCTATCAGGAAATGTGCATATGCTGTTGCTGTCATGCGATTTAGTACGAACAGAGGCCCTTCACCAGGTCATCAATCATATCACTTCAGATGTTCAGTGAGAACCTAACTTAGAATTTTGTTTCACAAGTATCATGTGGATTCTCCATAGCCAATGTGTGTGAATTGTGGGTGGTCATGATACCATTGTGTGTAAATGTAACCTCATCTGTAAATTAAGCGTATTGCATGACGTCTCTGTGTACAGCCAACTATTTACAAAATTCTTATCTGCTAATTGAGTCACCTGGATGCCGGTGGATGCAGGTGTTGCATGGGCTCCACATGGGTATAAGCCCTCAGAATGTAACGTACCACACATTCGCGTTTGTGGAATATCGAGCTGACTGCTAATGTGCCGTGTACTGGTGATGGGACTCTGTTGTACCACGGCAATGATGTCTTCTCTTTCCTCAACTGACTGGACAGTCTTACGTTGTATGTTATGTGTATACTGTGTACTGTTCTGGATTCGCATAAAGTTTGAAAAATCCTGGCAAATACTCTGGGACTGGGAGTTTGTCGCTGAGAGAAACGTCTCTGGTATTGCCACATTCACAAGGGCACTATCATTACAGTAGCTGTAGACAAACAACGTCTCTGGGTATTCTGCATGCGTGACAACATGTTGCTTGTTGGTATTTAAGCACACAGTAGACTTGCTCAATTAAACAACACTCAAGCACGACATGCACACTGCCTCGCGACTGCTGATTGCACCATTTGCATTATGGTCGTTCAGAATTTTGGAGAGTTGTCTCGGATATGAAACTGCAATGCGTAAACACATTATCTTTGTTGAAAAAAGTTTTAATTGGATCGTAGCTGGTTATAAACTTGAGTTCGTCCATAAAATCATCTAGTCTGTCAAAGAATATGTCAACTTGTGACTTGCTGAAATCTACTGCTCACTGCAAACTCATGGATTCATATGTCCTTGGTCATTTTATAAAATGGCAGCAAAAGCTTTCACCGACTCTACTTTTTGTATTCCTGAAATTGTGCACTATTTTACTGTTCCTCACATTTGTTCACTAGATTTAAGAGGTGTTCTTTACTCAAATGCATAAACTGGCTATCAAAATCTGTTACCTGTCTATCACTGAATGTTTCCGGGGATAAACTTATTATTTGCTGAAACAGGTTTCATGGTCACCTCTTTGTTTTCCCGCAACCTTTTATTACTTAATTTACTTCTTGGAACTGATTATTACTAACTCTTTTCAACGATAGTCATTTCAAGAATTGGCTTTCTCCGTGTTATTTTAATCCATTTAATGTCCTGACTTTTCCATCAGCTAAAAAAATAAGCTGTCAAAATATAAGTTTTTACTCTATCTGTTAGGTTAAGTACAAGCCGAAATTGATTTGTCCGATGCAGCCCGAACGTATCACTCTGTAATTCCCATTGTTATTACTTGGGCTACACGTTATTCCAGCCCACAATCTAAAGATACAATAAAATGTAATATTACGTACTTGTAAACAAAATACAACACTCAAAAGTTTAGTCCGTGCAGCAAAAAACTCACTAGGAACAGATACCTTGCTGTCATTCCAAACCGTACCGTCGTTTAGATTCAAAATCCCGTGACTGGTCTTGCTCCTCCATAGGTCACACAGCAATGGTATGACAGATGCTGTCAGTAATGTTGGATTTCAAAAAGAGCTCCTGTTCAATGCCACACGCTTTCGATACTACCAGGCCTTCCACTAAAAAGTGGAAGTGACAAGAGAGGTGAACTGAAGTAATGGTAACTCCGCTGCACGAATGGAATAGCCTTGTAGTCACGTCGTGTTTAGAACCCTGGCTTGAATCTCTGTTTGCAACATTTAAATAGTTGCACGAACTCCAGTGGACGTGGATCGAGACACTGCCTTCCCAGTGACAAAGTGTAATGTCCTTTACGACACTTGGTTCGTTTCAGAATAATTTATTTCGTGACACAGAGCAGTGGTCTCTGCACAGAGCCGGGAATGTTTCTTCCCGACTGAAGACAATAATTGAATGAGAGTTTCGAGGAGAAACTTCGGGCGAAATAAAATCTTTGGGGGCCGACTGGCGCGCTCTGGAAGCACTTCCTGGCTCACAATTTACTTTAGATCAAGACATAACGACTCCGGGAGTTTTTACTGCAAAGTAAGACAGTTTCTTTTCATTCTGTGGCTGGCTAGTCTGATGCGGGCTCTTAATGGAAAATCTTGACTTTCCTCCAAAGCACTTATTTCTTATGCACACTGATGAGAATATTTCGTGAAGAAGTAGGTCGCTGTGTAGATTTAATGCAAACAGAACTCGAGTGCAAAAACCGAGCCTTGTACCCCGTTCTTTTCTGCGACGGAATCGATGACACTTACTGTAGAGAAGAAGG
The DNA here is from genome assembly GCF_023864345.2 of Schistocerca serialis cubense. Lineage (NCBI taxonomy): Eukaryota > Metazoa > Arthropoda > Insecta > Orthoptera > Acrididae > Schistocerca > Schistocerca serialis. Next base: position 570,441,206 of record NC_064639.1, read on the forward strand.
AAATAACAGAAACAAAAACAAAAAAGAAAAAAACAGAAAAAGTTAATGACTCAAAATGTGTTTTTCATAATGTATAAGTTTTTTACTCACATTTGAGTCAGTATTAACATTACATCTTTTTTATCTCTATTAAAGTCATAAAGTATATTGTAAGAGCAAAGCCATGAATATGAACGCAAATAGCAGACCTTTCTATACGCCACTGATGATGTTATGTTTTCCTCATGATCCGAACAACAGAATACTTAACGAATTTCGTCTTTTGCGTTCTTTACTTTAGCCTTGTTGTCAGTTGAGATTATGTGTAGAATATGGATCTTTAATGCAGTTTTTCTGGTAGAATTCGACGATATCTTTCGACTTGAAATTATATCCTTTTCAGTAAGTCTTTCACTGCACGTAGTCGATCAGGAACATCATTTTTTTTTTATTTCGTGTGGAATATCACTCGGGGAGGATGAAAATTTAATGCATCGATTTGCTGTAGAGTCTGCAACCGAAGTATAACCACGAACGCTCAGAGATTGATCAGTATTGTTGGCGGAGTGTTTCTCGTTTGCAACGACTCGTTAAATAATAATATGTTAGCTTTGTTTCGCTGTCTACCGTTGTGACTCTACTGCTCTAATAACACCTGACCACCAGTGAAATGAGCGTATATCTCTAGTTCAAGTAAATGAAAGGCTCGCGACTTCACGAATGTGTATCGTGACGTAGTTCAGTCGAATTTAGACTACGGCAACTTAATTAAGAATCAATGATGATCTAAGACACAGAAAGCTGAAAAGCAGGGTAAAAAATTAGTCCTGAATGACAAAATTAGGCATTCTTGTTACATCTTAACGCCAACATCAGCGTCGCGGTTGTGCGGAAGAAATTCCGTAGCGGTGGTGTCGTAAATACAAAATATAAAACTGTTTTCCAGCTCTCAGCTGATGAAATGAATCAGTTTTCTTTTCAGACTCAGTCAATTCACCATCTTTCGCAAAGGCCCACAGACAACATACCTAATACAGACACTTTCCATCTAATAAATGTTACATTAGACACAATAAGGAAAGTAATAACGGTAAACCTTTGTGAAGACATAACGGTATCAGCATAGCCATGACCGAAAATACTTAGGACCATTCTTGACATAGATATTCAATTTTTCTTTCGTGATTGGTATACGTCCCACTCAGCGGAAAGCAAATTTCACCCGACCTATCGCTAAGGAAAAAAACCCACTACCATATTGTGATTTCCGTTCAATTAGTGTTTTTCATTACTGTATCCAAAACCCAATAACATTTTGTTTATGATAAACTGAATACTTGCTAAAACTCAGCTTAGACGACGAATATCCACAATATTAACAATACTACACTGCAGCAAAGCGTTTGACGTCAATAGCTCTGACGCATTCAGTAGCAAAATGCGACAGCCAAAACTTTCATACAGCGGGCTGTACTGATTTGAAAGCTACTTGAGAAACAGACAGCAGCGTGTGGTCTATGGAAATGAAAAGTTTTGATGGGGACAAGTTCTCTCAGCTGTGCCATGGGGTTCAGTCCAGGGTCATTCTCGTTGTACGTCAATGGCCACTCGTTGGTTCTGTCCTGTAACTGTCATTTATGTGGGAACGAGTTCCAGCTTTACTTCTACGTCTACGTCTGCATTTACGTCTATATCTATAATTCGCAAGCCAAGTTAAGGCGTGTGGCAGAAGGTACCTTGTGTCTTCCCTGTGTCTTGTTCCAGTCGCATATGGTTCGCGGGAAGAACGATTGCTGAGAAGCTACTGTGTGGATTCGAATCTTCCTGATTTTATCGTAATGGTCTTTTCTCGAAATATGCGTAGGAGGAAGCAATATATTGGTTGACGCTTCTAGGAGTGTACGGTCTCTGAACTTTAACAGTAGACCACACCGTAATGCAGAGCACCTCTCTCGCAGCGTCTGCCACTGGAGTTCGCTGAGCATTTCCGTGACGCTTTTGCTCTTACTAAATGAACCTGTAACGAAATGTGCTGCTCTTGTTTGGATCTTCTCTATTTCCTCTATAAGTCCTGTCTGGTACAGAAACCCAGAATAATGAGCGCCATTCCACTATTGGTCGAACGAATGTTTTGCAAGCTACACTACTGGCCGTTAAAATTGCTACACCACGAAGATTACGTGCTACAGAAGCGAAATTTAATCGACAGGATGAAGATGCTGTGATATGCAAATGATTAGCTTTTCAGAGCATTCACGCAAGGTTGGCGCCGGTGGCGACATCTACAACGTGCTGACATGAGGAAAGTTTCCAACCGATTTATCACACACAAACAGCAGTTAAATCGGCGTTACCTGGTGAAACGTCGGTGTGATGCCTCGTGTAAGGAGGAGAAATGCGTACCATCACGTTTCCGACTTTGATAAAGGTTGGATTATAGCCTATCGCGATTGCGGTTTATCGTATCGCGACATTGCTGCTCGCGTTGGTCGAGATCCAATGACTGTTAGCAGAATATGGAATCGGTGGGTTCAGGAGGGTAATACGGAACGCCGTGCTGGATCCCAACGGCCTCGTATCACCTGCAGTCGAGATGACAGGCACCTTATCCGCATGGCTCTAACGGATCGTGCAGCCACGTCTCGATCCCTGAGTCAACAGATGGGGACGTTTGCAAGACAACAATCATCTGCATGAACAGTTCGTCGACGTTTGCAGCAGCATGGATTATCAGCTCGGAGACCACGGTTGCGGTTACCCTTGACGCTACATCACAGACAGGAGCGCCTGTGATGGTGTACTTAACGACGAATCTGGGTGCACGAATGGCAAAACGTCATTTTTTCGGATGAATCCAGGTTCTGTTTACAGCATCATGATGGTCGCATCCGTGTTTGGCGACATCATGGTGAACGCATATTGGAAGCGTGTATTCGTCATCGCCATAGTAGCGTATCACCCGGCGTGATGGTATGGGGTGCCATTGGTTACACGTCTCGGTCACCTCTTGTTCGCATTGACAGCACTTTGAACAGTGGACGTTACATTTCAGTTGTGTTACGACCCGTGGCTCTACCCTTCACTCGATCCCTGCGAAACCCTACATTTCAGCAGGATAATGCACGACCGCATGTTGCAGGTCCTGTACGGGCATTTCTGGATACAGAAAATGTTCGACTGCTGCTCTGGCCAGCGCTTTCTCCAGATCTCTCACCAATTGAAAACGTCTGGCTCGTCACAATAAGCCAGTCACTACTGTTGATGAACTGTGGTATCGTGTTGAAGCTTCATGGGCTGCTGTACACGCCATCCAAGCTCTGTTTGACTCAATGCCCAGCCGTATCAAGGCCGTTATTACGGCCAGACGTGGTTTTTCCGGGTACTGATTTCTCAGGATCTATGCACACAAATTGCGTGAAAATGTAATCACATGTCAGTCCTAGTATAATATATTTGTGCAATGAATACCCGTTTATCATCTGCATTTCTTCTTGGTGTAGCAATTTTAATGGCCAGCAGTGTACTTCCGTTGTTGATGGACTGCCAATGATTCTCAGTCTTACATCTGTCTTACTCCCGATTAATTTTATGTGGTCGTTCCACTTCGAACTGCTATATACACATATTCCTCGATATTTTATGGAAGTAATCGCTGAAATTTTGTTATAATCTAATAAAGAGTCTTTCTGTCTGTGAATTCGCCAGCATGAAGATATCAACACTGCCATCGTCTAGATGAATGACGATTCGTCTTTCGTTTTCAGACGAGTGAAAAATTTGGAACTTAAACTCCGTACGAATAAATCCCAAGTAATTTTAATATGCTATCAGGAATCAACTGGTCACGAATTACTGTCCTTCAGGACAGTATTCAAATACCGTATCAAAAAACGGCGAAGTACTTGGGTGTAACTTTCGATGAGCACCTCAACTGTGCGAAAGATACTTTCGCCAAGTGCAGGTAGAAGTCTTCCCTCCAAAAGTTTCGGAGCATCTTTTCGCTGTATGTGAAACAGAAGCTCCTGCAATCACATGCTCTACCGAACGTCCACTACTGCGGTGTAATCCAAGGCACGAGCAGTGTGGATAGAGATCTAACAATGTGTGCTTGTGTGCTTTACGTCTGCGACACCCGCCTGGTTGACCAGGTCACTGCTTCGTACGCCCAGTTAGGATGGTTGCGCCAGGCAAGTTACGTGTCTATCATACACCCTAATTCGTAGCTCCTTACTGTGCGTACACGCCAGTAACTCACATCAGAGGTTAGGTGCCTGACGTCTCATCATAATCACAACGCAACATCTCACTTATCTGCTGTCTTAATTGTTCTAATCCACAAAACGAAAACATTCGTGAACTTCACCAACATTTCTGCTCTCCGCCTCTGGAAGAAGTTATTCCGAACCCAGCGCAAAATTCAGTTCCTTGTTTCACTTAAGAAAAAGTTGCAGTACTTCATTATGACATCACAGATTTCCTCTAAAAAACTAAAATACACTGACGGAGAAAATTGCAAGACCGAAAAATAATTAATGTACGACATAAAATGCCACACTTAAATGTGAGACGAGGGAAGCATTTTAAATATCACTGACGCTGAGTGAGGAAAAATATACAGTTTCTCAAGTTCTGACTATAGTCGGACAATGGTAATAGTTAATTCTCAATCATACCATCGGAGCAACTTAATAGTTTGGGTCTTCACCATTCTCAAGTACGAAGACGAGTGAAACTAGAAAATTTCAACCACAGTTCATGAAAGTTCACATAATAACTTAGCTGCTCCCTATGATGAGATACTCAACTTTAACATCCTCGGGGGTTGTAGCTTCAGAAAGTCCTGAAATTCTGCGCTACTGTTGTATTCATTTTGAAATAAAAGACAGGTTATAACACTTTTACTGTCACATATTGTGACTGATTATCAAGTATATAAGTGGAATATACATGGGCAGCCTGACAGCTTCCGAAAGACAGTAATGAAGACTGACTTCGAGGCTCATGGGCCACTTCCTCTCATGTAAAACAAAACAATCGAATACATTATTGAATGTAAAGTTTACAGAATAACAATTACAAGTCATGAGATGATTTTAATTACATACATCAAAAAATGGGCTACATGTTCTGCATGTTCTGATATTCAATTTGGAAAAGTTTGTTTAATTTCATACACGATTTCAATAAATTTATAGTACAACAATTTAAATTACATTTTAGTTAATTATAAACAAAACACTTCGAATAAAATATTATTAACATTATTTCGGTTTGCTCTCAAGTTATGCTATCATTTTAAATGATCACTGCGTATAAACATTGCGGCTTTTAAGAAATAGGGGAGAGAAAAATTTTCAAGAGTAAGTGGTGCAACAGGACTGCACAGTTCATGTCACGAAATCTCAAAGTTGGAGTGTTAACAAATGGCTTATCCTCTCAGCTGCTAATATACATTGAAGAGCCACAGAAACTGGTACACCTGCCTAATTTCGTATGGGTCCCCTGGGAGCATCAGAAGTGACGCAACACGACGTGGCCTGGACTCGACTAATGTCTGAAGGAGTGCTGGAGGCAATTGACACCATGAATCCTGCGGTTCTGTCCATAAATCCGTAAGAGTACGAGCGGTTGGAGATCTCTTCTGAACAGAACGTTGCCAGGCATCCTAGATATGCTCAATAATGTTTATGTCTGGGGAGTTTGGTAGCCAGAGAAGTGTTTAAACAAAGAACAGTTTGAGACAAGACTCGTCCGACCACACAATATGTTTCCAGTCATCAACAGTCCAATGTCGGTGTTGACGGCCCAGGCGTCGTGCAGTCACCAATGGTACACGAGTGGGCCTTCGTCTCCGAAAGCCCATATCGACGATGTTTCTTTGAATGGTTCGGTTGCACTTCTGTCATGTTGAACGATTCTCTGCAGTCGTCGTTGGACCCGTTCTTGCAGGATCTTATTCCGGCTGCAGCGATGTCGGAGATTTGATGTTTTACCGGATTCCTGATATTCACGGTACACCCGTGAAACGGTCGTACGGGAAAATCCCCACTTCATCGCTATCTTGGAGATTCTGTGTCCCATCGTTGGTGCACCGACTATAACAACACATTCAAACTCACTTAAATCTTGATAACCCGTCATTGTAGCAGCAGTAACAAATCGAACAACAGCGATAGACACTTGTTGTGTTACATAGGCGTCGCCGACCGCAGCGCCGTATTCTGCCCCTTTATATATCTCTATATTTGGATATGCATGCCTATACCAGTTTCTTTGGCCCTTCAGTGTATAAGACAAGAATGTGAAATTTATATGTCCTCGCTGCTCTCTGATGATAGACCTAGGCCCGAAACTAGTAACGTTGGTTAAATCTTGAAGTATAAACATGTGGCTGGTTTAAGTTTACTTTTTTTCAGCGATATTTCCGAAAACATTCCCTGCGTTCTAAACCCACCGTGGATAAAATAAGCGTATGTTTAGAGGGAGAGAGACAGAGAGAGAGAGAGAGAGAAATTTAATCTGAGCTAGTAAACTCATTTGTACTAATTTCATAAAAGGTACTTTGCTACTGGAACTGGGTATAAATATAACAGTATAAAGTCCATAAAGTTAAAAATTCGAGCTAAAAGACCTCTTCAGAGGATGCTGACATGAGGAAGGAATTTCATATCGGGATGGGAAGGTAAACCCATTTCAAAAAATGAAATTTCTGGTCCACATTTAGGTAACATATTTATGTGATTAACATTGCAAGATCACGGGTTAATGTAGACACGAGGTAAGCCATTGAAAATGTGAAACGGTGGTACATTAATGACCGGTGTAACAACCAGAATGTTGACTGCAAGCATGCAAACGTGCATGCATTGTGTTGTACGGGTGCGAGATGTCAGATGCGGGTTGGAGTTCCATGCCTGTTGCACCTGGCCAGTCAGTACAGTTACAGTCAATGGTGGATGACGCTGGAGTTGTCACCCGATGATGTCCCGTATGTGCTGGATTGGAGACACAGCTGGTGATCGAGCAGGCTAAGGCAACATGTCAATTCTCTGTAGAACATGTTGGATTGCAACAGTACTATGTGGGCGAGCGTTATTCTTCTGGAAAATACCCTCTGGAATGGTGTTTATGAATGGCGTCACAGCAGATCGAATCATAATACTGACGTGCAGATCTGCAGTTAGGGTGCGTGTGTTAACCACAAGAGTGCTCCGGTGGTCATTCGAAATATCACCCCAGACCAGAATACCAGGTGTAGGTCCAGTGTGCCTAGCACGCAGATACGTTGGTAGCAAACCCTCAACTGGCCTCCTCCTAACCAATACAAGACCATCAATGGCACCGAGGCAGAACCAGCTTTCATCAGAAAATGCAGTAGACGTACACCCTGTTCCCCAACGAGTTCTAGATTGACACCATTGAAGTCACAAATGACGGTGGTTTGGGGTCTGGCAAGGAGCTGTCCTTGAAGTAACCCATTTGTCGCAGTTTATTGTATCACAGTGTTGCCAACTGCTGCTCCAGTTGCTGCTGCAGGTTTAGGTACCATGCGCCAGAGTCATACGCCGAACACGACGGTTTTCCCTCTTGCGCCCAGAGCCCGATCTTTTTGCGACCGTTCATTCTCGTGACTACAGATGCAAGCAATCATATACAGCGGCTACAGTCTACATCTACATCTACATTGATACTCCGCAAGCCACCCAACGGTGTGTGGCGGAGGGCACTTTACGTGCCACTGTCATTACCTCCCTTTCCTGTTCCAGTCGCGTATGGTTCGCGGGAAGAACGACTGTCTGAAAGCCTCCGTGCGCGCTCTAATCTCTCTAATTTTACATTCGTAATCTCCTCGGGAGGTATAAGTAGGGGGAAGCAATATATTCGATACCTCATCCAGAAACGCACCCTCTCGAAACCTGGCGAGCAAGCTACACCGCGATGCAGAGCGCCTCTCTTGCAGAGTCTGCCACTTGAGTTTATTAAACATCTCCGTAACGCTATCACGGTTACCAAATAACCCGGTGACGAAACGCGCCGCTCTTCTTTGGATCTTTTCTATCTCCTCCGTCAACCCGACCTGGTACGGATCCCACACTGATGAGCAATACTCAAGTATAGGTCGAACGAGTGTTTTGTAAGCCACCTCCTTTGTTGATGGACTACATTTTCTAAGCACTCTCCCAATGAATCTCAACCTGGTACCCGCCTTACCAACAATTAATTTTATATGATCATTCCACTTCAAATCGTTCCGTACGCATACTCCCAGATATTTTACAGAAGTAACTGCTACCAGTGTTTGTTCCGCTATCATATAATCATACAATAAAGGATCCTTCTTTCTATGTATTCGCAATACATTACATTTGTCTATGTTAAGGGTCAGTTGCCACTCCCTGCACCAAGTGCCTATCCGCTGCAGATCTTCCCGTATTTCGCTACAATTTTCTAATGCAGCAACTTCTCTGTATACCACAGCATCATCCGCGAAAAGCCGCATGGAACTTCCGACACTATCTACTAAGTCATTTATATATATTGTGAAAAGCAATGGTCCCATAACACTCCCCTGTGGCACGCCAGAGTTTACTTTAACGTCTGTAGACGTCTCTCCATTGATAACAACATGCTGTGTTCTGTTTGCTAAAAACTCTTCAATCCAGCCACACAGCTGGTCTGATATTCCGTAGGCTCTTACTTTGTTTATCAGGCGACAGTGCGGAACTGTATCGAACGCCTTCCGGAAGTCAAGAAAAATAGCATCCATCGGGGAGCCTGTATCTAATATTTTCTGGGTCTCATGAACAAATAAGGCGAGTTGGGTCTCACACGATCGCTGTTTCCGGAATCCATGTTGATTCCTACATAGTAGATTCTGGGTTTCCAGAAATGACATGATACGCGAGCAAAAAACATGTTCTAAAATTCTACAAGAGATCGACGTAAGAGATATAGGTCTATAGTTTTGCGCATCTGCTCGACGACCCTTCTTGAAGACTGGGACTATCTGTGCTCTTTTCCAATCATTTGGAACCCTCCGTTCCTCTAGAGACTTGCGGTACACGGCTGTTAGAAGGGGGGCAAGTTCTTTCGCGTACTCTGTGTAGAATCGAATTGGTATCCCGTCAGGTCCAGTGGACTTTCCTCTATTGAGTGATTCCAGTTGCTTTTCTATTCCTTGGACACTTATTTCGATGTCAACCATTTTTTCGTTTGTGCGAGGATTTAGAGAAGGAACTGCAGTGCGGTCTTCCTCTGTGAAACAGCTTTGGAAAAAGGTGTTTAGTATTTCAGCTTTACGCGTGTCATCCTCTGTTTCAATGCCATCATCATCCCGTAGTGTCTGGATATGCTGTTTCGAGCCACTTACTGATTTAACGTAAGACCAGAACTTCCTAGGATTTTCTGTCAAGTCGGTACATAGAATTTTACTTTCGAATTCAATGAACGCTTCACGCATAGCCCTCCTTACGCTAACTTTGACATCGTTTAGCTTCTGTTTGTCTGAGAGGTTTTGGCTGCGTTTAAACTTGGAGTGGAGCTCTCTTTGCTTTTGCAGTAGTTTCCTAACTTTGTTGTTGTACCACGGTGGGTTTTTCCCGTCCCTCACAGTTTTACTCGGCACGTACCTGTCTAAAACGCATTTTACGATTGCCTTGAACTTTTTCCATAAACACTCAACATTGTCAGTGTCGGAACAGAAATTTTCGTTTTGATCTGTTAGGTAGTCTGAAATCTGCCTTCTATTACTCTTGCTAAACAGATAAACCTTCCTCCCTTTTTTTATATTCCTATTAACATCCATATTTAGGGATGCTGCAACGGCCTTATGATCACTGATTCCATGTTCTGTACATACAGAGTCGAAAAGTTCGGGTCTGTTTGTTATCAGTAGGTCCAAGATGTTATCTCCACGAGTCGGTTCTCTGTTTAATTGCTCGAGGTAATTTTCGGATAGTGCACTCAGTATAATGTCACTCGATGCTCTGTCCCTACCACCCGTCCTAAACATCTGAGTGTCCCAGTCTATATCTGGTACATTGAAATCTCCACCTAAGACTATAACATGCTGAGAAAATTTATGTGAAATGTATTCCAAATTTTCTCTCAGTTGTTCTGCCACTAATGCTGCTGAGTCGGGAGGTCGGTAAAAGGAGCCAATTATTAACCTAGTTCGGTTGTTTAGTGTAACCTCCACCCATAATAATTCACAGGAACTATCCACTTCTACTTCACTACAGGATAAACTACTACTAACAGCGACGAACACTCCACCACCGGTTGCATGCAATCTATCCTTTCTAAACACCGTCTGTACCTTTGTAAAAACTTCGGCAGAATTTATCTCTGGCTTAAGCCAGCTTTCTGTACCTATAACGATTTCGGCTTCGGTGCTTTCTATCAGCGCTTGAAGTTCCGGTACTTTACCAACGCAGCTTCGACAGTTGACAATTACAATACCGATTGCTGCTTGGTCCCCGCATGTCCTGACTTTGCCCCGCACCCGTTGAGGCTGTTGCCCTTTCTGTACTTGCCCAAGGCCATCTAACCTAAAAAAACCGCCCAGCCCACGCCACACAACCCCTGCTACCCGTGTAGCCGCTTGTTGCGTGTAGTGGACTCCTGACCTATCCAGCGGAACCCGAAACCCCACCACCCTATGGCGCAAGTCGAGGAATCTGCAGCCCACACGGTCGCAGAACCGTCTCAGCCTCTGATTCAGACCCTCCACTTGGCTCTGTACCAAAGGTCCGCAGTCAGTCCTGTCGACGATGCTGCAGATGGTGAGCTCTGCTTTCATCCCGCTAGCGAGACTGGCAGTCTTCACCAAATCAGATAGCCGCCGGAAGCCAGAGAGGATTTCCTCTGATCCATAGCGACACACATCATTGGTGCCGACATGAGCGACCACCTGCAGATGGGTGCACCCTGTACCCTTCATGGCATCCGGAAGGACCCTTTCCACATCTGGAATGACTCCCCCCGGTATGCACACGGAGTGCACATTGGTTTTCTTCCCCTCTCTTGCTGCCATTTCCCTAAGGGGCCCCATTACGCGCCTGACGTTGGAGCTCCCAACTACCAGTAAGCCCACCCTCTGCGACTGCCCGGATCTTGCAGACTGAGGGGCAACCTCCTGCCAACTGTTTCTTCAGATTTGCATAAGGAACATCTAGCTTCTCGTAACCCTATTACACACCGTTGTTCAAACTCAATGAGGTGTTGCCTTGAAGACAATCTTGGCTAACATCAATTCACCATGTCTAGTCTCAAAGGTAGCTAACGCTCACAGGCGTTTTAGCGTCTATTTAAAGCAAATGTGATTTACATGGTGAATATAATTAAACTTTCAAATCGCTGTAGAAATAACACCACAGGTCACAATGACGTCAAATTGCAACGGAATATTATCGGAGAAGGGGGAAAAAGTAAGGCAGAAGAAAAATAAATAGTTACAAAATGTAGTAATAGATGGCGCTGCGCCCGCATCTCGTGGTCGTGCGGTAGCGTTCTCGCTTCCCACACCCGGGTTCCCGGGTTCGATTCCCGGCGGGGTCAGGGATTTTCTCTGGCTCGTGATGGCTGGGTGTTGTATGATGTCCTTAGGTTAGTTAGGTTTAAGTAGTTCTAAGTTCTAGGGGACTGATGACCATAGATGTTAAGTCCCATAGTGCTCAGAGCCATTTGAACCATTTCTGATAGCGCTGCAAGCATCATAATTTAATAGTCGTCGACTACAAATGACAACTGAATCATGCAACAACTCCTAAGGTGTACGTTTGACTTTAAACAAACTGTAATACTCAGTGTGCATGCGTGTACAGATGTGATTTCTTATGTAAACCGATCCACCACGGCAAGGTCATATCACATCGGATGCGAAAAATCGTTTTTTAACTGTCCAGAGGCCGTAAACCACATAAAAAGTATCAATCACATCGGTTTTTAACTGTCCTGACGCCAAACACCGCATAAAAAGCGTCAACACGTCGTTTTTAATTGTCCTGAGGCCAAAAAAACGGATAGAAAGCATCAATAAAAATCAAATCGGATTACTAATTTCCGTGTGGCTGGCGCAAAACATGCTCAATACGCTGTCCACCGTTTTATGCAACAAGTTGAAATCGAGGAACATCATGTTCCACAACTGATAGAAGTGTTTCCGGGGTCACGTTCAGACCGTGTTGCGCAATGCGTGCCTTCAGTACAGCTAAGTTTGCAGTCGGAACACTGAACACATCTTTCAGACAGCCCAACAGCCAGAAATAAGATGGTTCAAATGGCTCTGAGCACTATGGGACTTAACATCTCAGGTCATCAGTCCCTTTGAACTTAGAACTACTTAAACCTAACTAACCTAAGGACAGCCACACACATCCATGCCCGAGGCAGGATTCGAACCTGCGATCGTAGCGGTCGCGCGGTTACCGACTGAAGCGGCTAGAGCCGATCGGTCACACCGGCCGGCCACAGTGAGAAGTCACACTGATTAAGATCATGTCATCTAGACGGCCAGGCTGTAGGGAAATGGCTGGTGGAAACTCTAGTATTTCCGAAATAGCGCTTCAGCAGCTGCTTAACTAGAATTGCAATGTGCAGAAGTGAGCCATCTTGCATAAAAATGATCCGATCCACACATTCACACAGTTGTAGAGCTGGAATAAAGTGGTTGTGCAAAAGACACCCATAGCACTTACCAGTGATGGTGCAGGTAACAGGACAGGAAGGACCTGCCTCCTCGAAAAAATATGGCCCTAAGACAAATGATGCCGGAAACCCGCACTACACAGTGACCTTTTTAGGATGAAGTTGTACTGGTTGATTTGCGTGTGGATTTTTCGTTGCCCATATTCGACAATTATGTGTATTGATATATCCTGTCAGATGGAAGTGCGCTTCGCTGTCCACAAATCTTACACGGCCAATCATTGTCCACTTCCATGCGAGCAAGAAATTCTAAAGCAAAGATCTCTCTTGCTGGCAGGTCAACAGAAAGCAACTAGTGAACATGGGTAATATTGAATGGATAGCAAAGAAGGATGTTTCGTAGGATTTTACGTGCCGTGCTCACTGGTATGTCCAGTGTTCGGGCAATTCTCTGTGCACTACACGTTTGCACACCACCACTCGTCCCCTCCAGCATTTCTGTGAGCACTGCTTCCACTGACGTCGAATCAATTCGTTTCCTCCCTTTATCAGGTTGCACACCAAAAGAACCCGTCTTCTCGAGTTTCCGAATCATTTTCTCCAGACCCAGGGCAGTCATCAGACCAAAGCCTTTTTTCAAACCCTTCAGTGTCCGGAACTCCTGCAGAGCGACGTGTGCACAGTCATCATTGTTACAATACAGCTTTACAAGCAGAGCGTCATCCTGTATTGAAACGGTCATGGCGAACGTTGCAGACGTGAAAGGAGGAATAGCTGTGAATCCGGCGTATTTATACCAACTTCAATGGGTCGTGCGCGTGACAGGTGTTTTCATTTACGTATTCTGTCTGACACATACAGCGCTATCTAATGCCGAATTTTCACACTATTTTTTTTTCTTCTAACATACGTTTTCCCTCTTCTCCGATAATATTCCGTTGCAATTTGACAACATCCTGACCAGTGGTGTTATTTCTACAGCGTTTTGAAAGTTTAATTATAATCACTCTGTACATCGTCATAGTAGCGCTACCAGCTCCACTCTTATGCGACTGGCGCGACATCTGAATAAATAGCATCTTTCATATGTAGAAACACGTTTACCAGTTTTAGTTTATATCGCACAAGTCCTTCTTGATGTGTGATTTTTTTTCCGTCAGTGCATATTGTCTTTCTGTCAGAAAAGTAAACATATCTTTTCTCAGTTACAGTTCCTTCTCTTTTCATTGCTCAGGCAACCACGCTAATTTCTTTCCCTCTCATTCCTCATTTCTTGTGTTACAACATGATTTTCTTCTCGTTCTACCCCACCTAAAACGTACGTTGCTGCCACAGTCTTTAAATGGCTCTGGCTCTGAGTACTATGGGACTCAACATCTGAGGTCATCAGTCCCCTAGAACTACTTAAACCTGACTAACCTAAGGGCAGAACACACATATATGCTCGAGGCAAGATTCAAATCTGCGACGGTAGCAGTCGCGCGGTTCCAGACTGAAGCGCCTAGAACCTCTAGTCTTTAAATCAGTCTGCCTGATCTTTGTTACTCAGCTTATCACCAAAGATAGCTGTAGCTTTTGGTGTTACCACTGTTTATGCCACAGCTATGTCCATGTGTCGTGTTCCATACTAGTAAGACTTCTTATAACAATTGTGTTCTGAAGAATCTATGTAAAATACGAATAAAGGCTACTTATACGTAAAAATGAGCTTAGTAGTGCTAATCTCGTCAGGATAAACATATAGGGTGCTCAGAAACAGTCTGAGACCCTTGTAAGGGTGTTGCAGCCATGTGAAACTGTTCAAGAGGCTCGCCCCATTCGGACCTCCTTAGGTCTTGTCATATCATCGGAGACCCATTCTGCACTGTATGGTTTTGTGGTACATCTACATCTACATACATACTCCACAAGCCACCATACGGTGCGTGGCGGAGAGTGCCCTGTTCCACTCGCAAATAGAGCGAGAGCAGGACTCTCTATATGGCTCCGTATGAGTCCTAATTCCTTGTATATTAGCTTCGTGATCCTTCCACCAAATGTATGTTGGCGGCAGTAGAATCCTTCTGCAGTCAGATTCAAATAGCACTTTTCTAAATTTTTTAAATGGTGTTGCTTCAAAAGAACTTTGTCTTCCCTCCACGGATTCCTATTTGAGTTGGTGAAGCATCTTCGTAATACTTGCATGTTGTTCGAACCTACTGGTGAATAAAATCAAGTAGTACGCCTCTGAACTGCTTCTATGTCCTACGTAGTACGGATCCCAAACACTCCAGCAGTACTCAAGAATAGGTCGCACCACCATCCTACACGTAGTATCCTCTACAGATGAACCAAATTTTCCTAAAACCCTCCCAGTAAACGTAAGCCGATAATTCACCGTCTCTATCACAATAACTGGAAGCTCGTTCCATTTCATATCTCTTTGCCTTGTTATGCCCAGGCATTTAAACGATACGACTGTGTCAAGAAAGACACTACTAATGTTTTATCCGAACATTACGGGTTTGTTTTTCCTACTCATCCGCGTTAACCTATCTTTTTCTACATTTTCTGCCATTCATCAGGCCAATTAGATATTTTGTATGAATCGTGTTGTATCCTCCTACAGGCACTCAATTTCGACACAGCATCATCAGAAAACAAACGCAGATTGCTGCCCATGCTGTCCGCCAGATCATTTATGTGTGATTATAGCAAATAATAGCGGTCATTTAATACTTACCTGGGACTCTCCTGACGCTGCTCTTGTCTCTGATTAACATTCGTCGTCGAATACAACATACTGGGTTTGAACAGTTTCGTCACCCGCGATGATTTTTCAGGAAAGAGATGTTTCGTGTTTTTTACTTCAACAACTCAGGGCAGGCGCCCACCCGTCATTGATCTTGTTCGGGAGTCAAGGTGCGCGGAACATACTTTCCACAAACTTTTCTCTTCTTCAAAGCAATCTGAGGAATGTCTTGAACACTTGCTTTGTAGACGCTCAGTTTATTGCTCCTGTGCGATATGTTTCACAACAACGTAGACGCGCTACGGCCGCACGTCCACTAGTCAAAAGTGCGTGCTCACTACTGATTGGTCTAATAAACGTCTGTCATTCACAATCGTTAGTTTAAGGGAAGTTGGAAGGAAATTTTTTTTCATAGTTTCGGATTTTTATCTCATTATAAAGTTTGCAATTTTCCGAATAAAACGATATACATATGACTTATAAACTCACATGGGAAGTATTTTTTTTTTTTTAATATAATCTACACCGGTTGAAAATGTTAAAATTTTTATGTGCATTACTTCAAGATTTAATAAAATCGGTAATTTTTTTATATAGAAGGCTGTGGATTGCTGTGTTATAAACTGGAATATGTTGGTCATGGTCAGAAGAGGATGGGCACCAGGTTGAGGAAGTTGAAACAAAGTTTGAGAGGCATTAAACTTTCTGATGGTAAAACCATAAGAGGCAGGCTGACAGGCATTATGGGATGCCCATTATAAATAATATTGATGGTTTGTGGAAAATGAAGTCGGCAGTATGGGCTACCTTCTTCCACAGATTGCTGACTGATGAAAAAACGGTATACTGATGGAAAACCAGTACACCACCTTTGCCCTCCTGGACCTGCTTCATGACGCAATTACCGCAATACCCAGTATTCGAACAGTTCATACAGTCATAAACATTCCATCCCAGCAGCAGTCATGGATATTCTAAAACCTATTTACAGAGTCCTGTCAAATCCTGAATTACTGAAGAAGTGTCTGCATGGTCAGATTAAAAATCCCAGTGAGTCATGCAATAATCTTCTAGGACTCGCTTGCAAAAAGAATGTTTTTGTTGGAACGAAGGCACTAAAGTGGGGGATCAGTGATGCTGTTATTTCTTTTAATGATGGCAAAATTTCTAGGGTGAAAGTGCTACAGCACATGGGAATTAATCCTGGAGCAAACTGCATCGGAGAACTTGAACGGATGGACAAGGTTCGAATTGATAAAGCACAGTATGCAGCACAGTTGGCCACTAAGGAGTCCAGGAAGAAGAAAAGAACAAAAAACTTGGAAAAAGGTCAAGAGGGTGATGTACAGTATAGTGCAGGGGGCTTCCGAGTGACAGAAAACAAAACAAAATAAGCATATACTAAGTAAGTTACACTCTTTTGAAACTTTAGATGTCGTTCCTGAAAATTTACATTTTCTGTTGCATTTTTCCCTAAATCTCAGAAACCACTTCGAATAGAGTATTCAGATTTTCAGGGAGTAATAATATACATATCCTTAGTCTACTGAACTAAAAGAAGAACATAATGTTACGTATAATTAAAATTAGTTAAGATAACGTACAAAAAAAGCACACAACATTTTAACCTTGTAATAAAAAGCTGTATTTCCGAAAGCAGTGGCTGAAATGCAATTATTGTCGTTCAGTAGACTCGGAACATACAGTTTAATGTCCTGTAAAAGTTTCATGTCAATGGCTACAGTGTCCTGAAATACAGGGAAGCCAAGTCACTAAATTTAACAATGTCGGGATAAGGCGTTTCAACTCCCCTTAAGCTGATCTCAAAGTTACTGCACTGACGTCGTTTGCCGGCCGTTTGGCCGAGCGGTTCTAGGCACTTCTGTCCGGAACCGCACTGCTACTACGGTCGCAGGTTCGAATCCTGCCTCGGCCTTGGAGGTGTGTGACGTCCTTAGGTTAGTTAGGTTTAAGTAGCTCTAAGTTATATGGGACTGACAACCTCAGATGTTAAGTTCCATAGTGCTTAGAGCCATTTGAACCATTTTTGAACTGACGTCGTTTCTTTATTCTTTTTTTTCCTTGAGTCACCACTATTCTGAGTGGTTTGATCTGTCCCACCACGAATTCCTTTCCTGTGCCAAGCTTTTCATATGAGAGTAGCAATTGCAGCCTACGTCGTCAATTATTCGCTGGATGTATTCCAATCTCCGTCTTCCGCTCTCGTTATTACCCTCTACGACGCTTATACGTCAGGAATAAAATCAGTCCCGGAACTTTTTGGACGAACGGTGTAACTACCTCTGTGGTTTCAGAAGACGACTGAGCAAAAGCTACATGACATTGTAACGCAACCACCCTGTATTTGGATACTGGGTTCCTCAGATAACTGTCATGTTAGTATCTATATCTGCTTACAGAAAATGCAGCAGTAATAGTACATACAGCACCTTTCTGAGTTTTAAATCACATTATAAGTGCTCAATATCGCCACAACTTCTGATACAGCAAACGTCAGTGCATGCTTGCATCTACTTAAAAAGTCCCTGACGCGAATTGTCCAGGAATGCGCGACAACATCGACTTTTGCAAGCTGTTCATTGGGATGCCTGCCTGCAGACTATAAGGATACAGACATCAGTACAGTTAGTACGCAACGAATCTTTACCCGACTCGCCTCTGCCAGACCAGAGGACACACGTAGGGAGGTGATCCCCTGTAGATTTGACACGAATCAGACCAGTGCGGCACAGCCTGCAGGGAGAGGCGAAGTCGAGCATGTCGTTTGCAGTCACGCACTGAAATTCGAAAAACAGGTGAGAAAAGTAACAAATGTTCGATTCAGATTAGTTTTATACAAAACGAGAAAACATCCAGTATTTTACGGCGACCGCACCGCTAACTCGAGTAGTATGTGAAATCCTGTCACTAGTACCCAACCCAACCTCTCTATATTTTATAGGTATTACTGAACTGTTGCTCATCATATTGCAAACTGTCATTTTCGACCGTGAAAGATGTGGAAATCAACGGCCCAAGGGAATGGGTGGCTTCATTGACGACCTTTATGCCATTTCCTGAGGGACTTTCGTGTTTAGTCTGAGTGGCGGTGTGTCTGAAATGTTTTCATTGGCCACCCACAAGAAAACCGCATGACTTCAAAGCTGAGTGTCTTGGTTCTGACTTCCATCACAGAGACGTCAAAAGCAGGGGTGAAATGTTGCTTAGAGGGACTGTGACGACCTTCTCAGCGTGTGACACGGCCACGGTGGCGCTGGGAAGAATTGCGGTGAAATGGCTCTGAGCACTATGGGACTCAACTGCTGAGGTCATTAGTCCCCTGGAACTTAGAACTAGTTAAACCTAACTTACCTAAGGACATCACAAACATCCATGCCCGAGGCAGGATTCGAACCTGCGACCGTAGCGGTCTTGCGGTTCCAGACTGCAGCGCCTTTAACCGCACGGCCACTTCGGCCGGCAATTGCGGTGAAATTTGATGCCTTTGTGACATCATCAATCTACCTTACATATAGCATGAACTTCTGAGCTGTGGCCTTTTTTCACGTGTGTCGACACCGTGTTGTTTGAAGCGATGCTTTTGCACTATTGAATATTTTTCTTTGTGTTGTTTAAAGCAAAACATCGAGAGGTGTTACTGATAGTCAGATAAGTATATATAATTTATTTTTAAAAAAAAGGAGCTAAGGTGACGCCTCACGATAAGCGAGAAATCATGATTCGAGTCCCGCTCCTGCACAAATTTTCTGTGTCACTCATTCATTCTGCAGCTGACGTCTAAACGTATTCGCAACTGCGAATACTTTTAATTCGAAGCGAGAATTGTTAGTCTGGTGCAGGTAGATAAATAAGACATGTAGATTTTATTGAATGACCTGGATATTTTGTTGAAGCAGACAGTCTTAATTCTTAGTTAAATATTTTAATAGGTTTGTTAGTTAGCAGTCATGTAATGACCTGGATATTTTGTTGAAGCAGACAGTCTTAATTCTTAGTTAAATATTTTAATAGGTTTGTTAGTTATCAGTCATGTAAAGTGGTTAGTGTAACGTGTGTCGTGTAAGTTTGAGTTTCTTTTTATCACTGCATATTTTTGTTAGAAGGAAATAGGCGCGCTGGGGGAATAATGTTTTAAATAATGAAACACTGCACCAGTTACGTATTTTTTCATCTTGGGCGAGTCGTTTCGAAAATTTATTCCTATTGTTAAGTACTTTTGTTTACATAAGTATTTTGATGGTGCGTGCCTGTACGTTCTTTTTTTTTTGTGCTGCCTTTCTCGCAATGAGATATCGGAAATTTGACAAAATAAACCTTTGGATATTTCTATGCTGGTTTGTGAATAATTTAATATACTGAAAACATGACACCTCTACTCTATCCAAACTCTTTGCGAAGCCATACTCTCGTAAGTATGAGTGATATGTATGTGTGTTAATCATTAGGGAAGAGGCACAGTAGCTGTACGTAAACAAAAGGTAGACAAAAAGTAGAGAAACAAAAATTCTACGGTGTTTCTATATAAAAACATTCCAAGCTCTGTTTTGTACGACTATAGTATAACCTCAAAAAGACGACTACAGTGCAAGAAAGGCAGATAAACACACATACAAACATCACACAAATTGCTTATATAGTTAAAAGCACTTAATAATGAGAATAAATACTCGAAGCGCATCATGGTAAGCACGGAAAAATACGTAACTGGTGCTGGGTTTCATTATTTGAATTGTTGCTGGCTCTCTGAAAACATCTGTTGTGATGAACAAAGTTACGTAAGAAAACGAACTGCATTAAGGAACTCTGGGCCGTTCGCTGACGTTCGAAATGAATTGTTTCCCGATTAGTGATCTTAAATATAAACAGAGTGGCACAGATCGAAGCGGGTTTCAACGGGGCGGATGAGTTCATCCCACAACTGCCATGTGAATATGGAATCGATGGATTCAGGAAGAGCATACTTCACACCATGCAGATGTGATGATTACTGTTCATAACTGTTTACTGTTTCATTTATAAAACCGATCGCCCCAGAACAGAAACATATTGTAACTTTCATAACAGCTTTTAGTACTGCAAATTCCAGTATGTAAACGCAGTTTACTATAATGATAGTACATTAAGTGTTACGTGGTAATCATTTATTTGTATCTGAAAATGTCTCACAGTTGTTCCTCAATATTAGTTATGTTAATATCATGTATTCTAACCCCTCAGTGAGTGTTAGTTATTGAAACTACCAATGAAGTACTATCACAAAACCCAGCTCCATCTCTAAACTGCCATTAACATTATCATTACCAAGATAGACATAAAGCTAACACTGACTCCACAGTTACAGAAGTTTACATGCCTACCTACGCCACAGATGATGAACATGTTGAAACAATGTACGGTAAAAGAGATTATTCAGATAGTTAAGCGAGACAAAAATTTTAAATGTGATGAGAGAATGGAATTCGGTAGCAGGTATAGGAAGAGAAAATAGTAGGAAAAGATAGGCTTCGGGGAAGGGATGAAAGGGGAAGCCAACCGAAAGAATTTTGAACAGAGCATAATTCAGTTATCGCCAACACTTTGCTTAGGAATCATTAAAGAAAGATGCATCTTTGTAACAGAGTTTTCGAAGATGGATTCTAAATGGTAAGAAATTTCTCGGTGCAGACACAGAGCAACAATAACTTACTGGTAATGAACTGCAGCTTACAACTAACGAGACAGTAAACGGTAGCAAATTAAGGAGATAGAACCTGAATAAGTTAAGATCCAGAGTTTTTCAATAATCTTAAAGGGACCACTAGGCAACGACTGATTGAAACAGAGTAGGGAATCCACTACAATATGAATGGATACTGAAACAGAGTAGGGAATCCACTACAATATGGATACATTTGAGAGAGAAAGTGGTGAAGGCAGGAGAGGATGTAAATGGGAAAACGGTACAGTAGAAAACCTTGAATACAACACGATACATTGAATTTAATTGACAGCAGGGAAAATATAAAAATGCAGCAAAGAAAGTAGTTCATAGGGAACAGAGATGTCTAAAAAATGACGTTGACAGAGTCCAAAATCATAACTGCGATTTTGCACTTGGAAAATATAAATGCCGAAGCTAAATAAGAAAATCAGGAAAGAAAAACTTTGTTCAAAAGAGAAGCAACTGTCAAGAGCTCATTTTGCAAGCCAGAACTAAGCAAAAAGAGAAGTCTAGGAGGTGGAAGTTGTTCTGGCGTAACCATAAACGAAGAGGCGAAACGAAAGACCAGAGAAGGCAGTGAAGAATCGGCGGCCAATGGTGCGCGGAATTGGACCGCGCTGCGCCAGGCGCGCCACATGCAACAGCTGCATATAAACACTCTTAGCCTCGGCGGCAGAAGATCGGCCCGAGTCTGCAACGTGATTAGTGCTCAACTGTGAGATCCGTATCAAATGTTTCCTGGGACTAGGTGTATAGATATAACTGTGTTGTTTTCATGTCGCCTCTCGCCAGCAGCATTTGATGTAGTAAAAGTATTGTTAATTTGCTTTTCTGGAAATAAAACTACTAATGTTGTTTGTTTGAAATTGTTGTATAGCATTCCGAGAGCTCTGCAACCATATTAGCGACAAGAGGGAAAGACACCACAGAAGTAATATGTAGAGAGGAGAGTAGGGGGGGGGGGGGGGGAGGAGGCTGTACAAACTAACATGAGCACAATGTAAGAGTCCTGTGACATGTCTGAACTCGCAAGCAATACTGATCCTACAACTTAACTTAGCAGACAGACTGAAGAAAGGCCTTTTATGTTTAGAGAAAGGTTTTGACAATCTTAACTGAAAGACATTCTTTGAACCTCTGGATGTATCAGTGATAAAACACAGGGACAGGAGATTATCTAGAACATGTATGGAAACCAAAGTGCAGTTCTAACTTCACTGACTTGAGAAGGCAGAAGTAGAGAGGATATAAAAGGCAGACTGCCAATCTACATCTACAACTACATCTACATGGATACTCTGCAAATCACATTTAAGTGCATGGCAGAGGGTTCATCGAACCACCTTCACAAGTCTCTATTATTCCAATCTCCTATAGCGCGTGGAAAGAATGAACACCTATATCTTTCCGTATGAGCTCTGATTTCCCTTATTTTATCGTGGTGACCGTTCCGCTCTAAGTAGGTCGGTGCCAACAAAATATTTTCGCATTCGGAGGGGAAAGTTGGTGATTGGAATTTCGTGAGAAGATTCTATCGCAACGAAAAACGCCTTTCTTTCAATGATTTCCAGCCCCAATCCTGTATCATTTCTGACACTCTCTCCCGTATTTCAGGATAATACAAAACGTGCTGCCTTTCTTTGAACTTTCTCGATGTACTTCGTCAGTTCTTCCTGGTAAGGATCCCACACGGGGCAGCAGTGTTCTAAAAGAGGACGGACAAGCGTAGTGTAGGCAGTCTCCTTAGTAGGTCTGTTACATTTTCTAAGAGTCCTGTCAATAAAACGCAGCCTTTGGTTAGCCTTCCCCAAAACATTTTCTATGTGTTTTTTGCAATTTAAGTTGTTCGTAATTGTAACACCTAGGTATTTGGTTGAATTTATGGTTTTTAGATTAGACTGATTTAACGTGTTGGGGAGGGGGGGGGGGGAAGGAAAGCATTTCTGGAAAAGGAAATTTATTGACATCGAATATAAATTTAAATGATTGGATGGTATTTTATAAAGGTATTTGTGTGGAGTGTAGCCTTGTATGTAAGTGAAACGTGGACGATGAAGAGTTCTGTCAAGAAGACAATGGTTGCTCTTAAAATGTGGTACTAAAGAAGTATACTAAAGGTTTGATATGTAGATCGTGTAACTAAAGAAGAGGCACTGAATTAAACTGAAGAGGAGAAGGCAATTATGGCACAACTTGTCTAAAAGAGGGGATTAGTTACAGGACATATACTGAGCCAACAAGGAATCGTCAGTTTGGTAATGAAGGCTGAATTGTAGAGGAAGAGACCAAGGCTTGCCAACGGTAAGCAGATTCGAATGGATGTAGGATGCAGTAGTTACGTAGAGATGAAGAGGCTTACACAGGATAGACTACTGTGGAGCACTGTATCAACACAGTCTTCAGGCTGAAAACCACAGCAAAAAAAAAGAAAGAAAAAAAATAGTGAGACGAATTGTATTTTTTATTAATGCAACCCAGCAGCAGATAACATTACCTTTGATTTGGTAGGTCAGTTGCGTATTTATAACCAGAATATTTGTTTAATACAGCCTGTAGCACATGTAACTTATGAGGTATTCGTGTATGCATATCTATTACTAAGTGCGAACAATCTTATATTATGGAAAAGTTACAACTTGAGTGCAGTTTTCTTACGGCGACTGTCAGTAAATGTTTAAGTTGAATTCAGCTGAATTACTGTTTTGGCCACTCTGCCATTTGTGGCATTTTCAATGAGACATGTATCCCTTCATGTACCAACAACCAGTGACTAGTTACGTATTATCGTTGACTTTCGAATGCAATGGCAGTTCTCAAACTGTGTAGAAGTTATCGGTGGAAAATGTATCATAAAGCAGTTCTGCATACGCTGTCACATGTTCTTTGTGCAATGGAGGCTGTTCCGCTGACTTGAACTATAACATGATATTTAAAGTCAGCGGAAGGCGTATTAAAGGATACACTAACGTCGTATGAAACTATTTTTAATTACCATTTGCGTATGGAAAGCAGGTTAATCGAAATATAAATAAGGCATTTTGGTAACCAAATATCATATCGGCAATTGGACCATAAAACTTAAAGTGGTAACTGTTAAACCAATTATTATGACTGGTCCCACATGACTACTTGCAAGACTGGGGTCAGTGAGACTTCATGAGTATCAAAGATGATGCATAGAATCGTATATCTGCTACTTTATGCCAAGATGTTTGACACAAAGATTAGGTCAGGAATGTAAAATCTTTCTGTAAAGGAAATCGACTTATCAGGGACTATATATCCTTCCTGTAAAGACTATTTTAGCGATGCTGAAAAGAGTAATAGGCAACCTGGTGTTATTATATGTAATTATGAAGTATTCTACACGTTGTAAATAAACGAAATTTCTTAACCGAAAGCAAAATAATTAATAACAAGTTTGCGTACGTGCCCCCCATCACCAGAGGCAAGCACATTTTATTTAGTTTCACGCAAAATTTAATGCAGACGCGTAGCTCCTGTAATTCTGCCATCTCGAAACTCGCAAACGTAATTCTGCCATCTCGAAACTCGCAAACGGTGGCACACAACATTCTACTCAATGAAGCGCTGAACAACAACTAACAGATATATATCAATACAACAGCCGGCAGTTACACATTAAACACTTGCGTGTGCAGAGATGCCAACTGCATTTCTCTCCATCACACTATTGGCGCGAAATTACGAATGTTACGAAATTTTTTGAACAGACCGCGTCCAAGTAGGGTAACTTTGAACCTTTATATCTCTGAAACGGTTAAAGGTATGAAGGAATTTTTCTAGTTTGTTCGAGATCGAGTTCAAAGGAGTACATCGTAAAAATTGTAGTCATTTGCTGTACGTAGCTGTCTCGGAATCCCTGGCTGGATTTTGGTACCCAAAAAGAAAAGGAAAAAAAACTAGATTTTGGGGGTTTTTCTCGATAACGAATAAAGATTTTTGAAGACGGAGGACTGTCTCTTCTAGATAAATGCCTATAAAGTATAACGTTAAATTTGAGCAATTTTCTTCTTTTATGTATATTTAGATTTCTCCTCATAACGAATTTTATGTGTAGACGTGTAACTTTGAACCTCTGTATCTTGGAAACGGATAAAGTTATCGAGAAAATTTTGTTGGTGTTCCGAGATTGGGATCTTACGAATGTATCGGAAAAAATTCAGCCACTTGCTGTGCATAGCCATCTTAGAATCATCGACTGGGGTTTGGTCGACAGGTGATGGAGAAAATGTAGTAAAAAAAAAAGAAAACTCTTTTTGTGGGGTTTTCCGAGGAACCGCCAATGAACTAATAGTACCCCCATATGTCCCATCAAGTCCGCCGTGACCACATCAAAATGCAAAAAGAACCAACTGAATTGCCCCATTTGCCTAAGCAGGAGGAAGTGTGTAACATTCACACTTCGACGCTGTACTGTAGGATAATCACATTAAGACGACCCTTCTGTTGTGTACAAATAGTCCCTAGCCCAAGAGCTATCCAAATTGCTCAATACTGACCCTTTTTTTTTTATCATCAATGGAACCCGAGGTATTAGCACTGAAAAATCCCGTTTTTATGTGCTACGTCTTGGAACGTACTCGTAGAGGTACGCATGCTGTCGCATGCAGGCCGATATCACTGTAGACAGTACACATACGAGGACGTACAAATTTCATTTCATTTGTTGCAATTTAAAAGAATGATGCTACAGTAACTACCATGCATGAATGCTCTTAACAGTGATCGTCCTATTATTGTTTAACTTCTCGACTGTCAATTCAAGTGCTGTATTATATTGTAGTGAACTGGGGACCTAGAAACGACGGAGAGACTTCGTCCCCGCCGTAGCCCTCAGTGGTTCACAACCCCACAACAGGCTACAGCAGTCCACTCACCCCACCGCCGCCGCGTCACACCGAACCCAGGGTTATTGTGCGATCCGGCTCGCCCCCCCCCCCCCCCAGGCGAGTGTAACCCCAAATGTTTGCGTGGTACATTAATTATTGTGTACGCGTACGTGGAGACAGTACGCCGTTATAGTGTAACTGAGGCGGAATAAGGGGAACAAGCCCGCATTCGCAGAGGCAGATGGAAAACCGCCCTAAAAACCATCCACAGACTGGCCGGCACACCGAACCTCGACACTAATTCGCCGGGCGGATTCGTGGGGGGGCCGGCACACGCCTTCCCGCCCGGTTAGCAGTGTGTTAGACCGCACGGCTAAACGGGTGGGCTGTCAGTTCAAGTAGTCCAGGCTATAAACGTTGCCCAAGCTTCCGCAAAATAACTCTGAAATATTTTCTAATTTCTTACGTCTTCCCTTATCCTTAAGTCTAAATTTGCTTCAGGACCGCAAATTAATTCCTACCTTTACTCGCTATTTGATATTGTGGTCAGGTCCAAGTGCAATATTCCGTGGTTGCCTGACTTCCTAAGTGCGGCTGTCAGTTCAGATCTCCGTTTGGAGACGGTGAAATTTCCAACACGCGAATTGAACAAAAAAGTGGCTAAAATTCTGAGTTTTCTCGGAGACAATGAATTAGTACTTATTCTGTGCGAAGGAGATCTCTTAATTGTTCTATGTTATTGTGCGGTGCCATTTCTCTTGTTTTTAGCAGAGAACAAGATTTATGACAGATTAAAATAAATTGTATGTCGGACCGGGAAACGAACCCAGATCCCAAGCCGGCCGGAGTGGCCGAGCGGTTGTAGGCGCTTCAGTGTGGAACCGCGCGACCGCTACGGTCGCAGGTTCGAATCCTGCCTCGGACATGGATGTGTGTGATGTCCTTAGGTTAGTTAGTTTTAAGTAGTTCTAAGTTCTAGGGGACTGATGACCTCAGCTGTTAAGTCCCATAGCGCTCAGAGCCATTTTAACTCAGATCCCAACCTAAGTGGGAACTGCGCTATCGATTACCCTCTTCGATAACACCTCACTGATTGCCTACAAGCTTCAGTTGGCCACATCTTTACCTCTACACCTTCAACAGTTGTTCATGTGTTCACTCATCTCTCGCATAAGTACAAATACATTCTTCTACACTTAATGGAAAACTGTGCTCTACAACAGAGCAGATTCGAATCACTCACAAAAGCTCGATGCTCATCGGTTTTCACGTTATATGAAGGAATCCTCAGAGGAGCGAACCGTTAGCAATAAAAGCTATCGCAGAATTCCGAAACTGATTGCCGAGCTGGAAGGCAGCTGCGCGGCCCTAATAAAAGAGCTGGAAAGCTGTTACTCTCGCTTTTCGCAGAGAAAATAACATAGCTTAATTGAAGTCCGTCATCCAATTTCCCTTTCACTTTGCAATCGCAATCAACTTGCGAGGAATTTTTCGTTTGCGCGCTATTTAGGGCGACTCTTAAGTGAAGTGTTCAAATGGTTCAAATGGCTCTGAGCACTATAGGACTTAACATCGGAGGTCATCAGTCCCCTAGAACTTAGAACTACTTAAACCTAACTAACCTAAGTACATCACACACATCCATGCCCGAAGCAGGATTCGAACCTGCGACCGTAGCAGTCGCGCGGAAGTGAAGTGTGGTTGGATGAATTGCTAAGGCTACAATCTTGAGAGAAGCACAGTCGTTGGCGATGGCTACATGGAACTGTGCCGTCGTGCAGAAATTGAGCCATTGGAAGAATCACACTTGCAAGAATCTGGCTACAAAATATGTAGACGCATCTGCTGATGTCTCGTTTCGGCGAACGTACTTACATTTACAACTACATTCTTACTCTGAAACATATTATGGAGAGCATCGCGGAGTATACTTCCCCTTGTCTCAGTATATTTCTTTCTTAGGCTGTCACATATATCTGACAAACTAATCAATGAATCTTACCTATTTCGGTGGAAGCCTATCTTCATACATAGTTGTTACGAAAAAGTCTTGTGCCAACTGTTGTGGCGTAGGTTAACAGCCACGCCACTCGGAAGTAGCCGAAAGGCACGCGTTAACTCACGCAGGCTAGAGATAGGTCTGAAACAGGATACGTAATGAATGCTATAAAGAAAAGTACGTAGCTGCTGGAATACTTAACTTTAATCCATCCTTGTTGTACATCGCTATTGACGATACAAGTGAGACTCTGTAGATTCAGGCAATAAACTACTAATGGCGCCTTGCTAGGTCGTAGCCATTGACTTAGCTGAAGGCTATTCTAACTATCTGCTCTGAAAATGAGCGAGGCTTCGTCAGTGTGCATCGCTAGCTACGTCGTCCGTACAACTGGGGCGAGTGCTAGTCCGTCTCTCGAGACCTGCCGTGTGGTGGCGCTCGGTCTGCGATCACTAACAGTGGCGACACGCGGGTCCGACATGTACTAATGGACCGCGGCTGATTTAAAGCTACCACCTAGCAAGTGTGGTGTCTGGCGGTGACACCACACCAACTGCTCACCATAATTACGAGGGGCATTCAGTAAGTAATGCAACACTTTTTCTGAAAGCAAGTCGCTTTCATTCAGGCTTACAATACACCATATTATTCCTCAACCTTTTGGCTAAAAAATTCTATTTTTCTGTATAATTTCCGTTCAATGAACGGCCTTACGCCACCTTTTTGGCAGGGGCTGTATGCTCGCATAGTACCACTTTACTGGTTGACATCGGAGCTAGCGTTTTGCTGCACCAATAACCTCCTCATCACCCCCGAACTGCTTCCCGCGGAGTGCATCATTCATTGGGCGAAACAGGTGGAAGTCGGAAGATGCGAGATCCGGTCTACAGGGTGGATGAGGAAGATCATTCCAATGACATTTTGGGACGATGTGCGGCAGAAAATTGTTACGATCAGCCTCATAAAGTGCAAGCAATTCCACACAGATGGTCCTTCGTTGTTCGTTATGGTCTTCCGTTAGGCGGCGAGGAAGCCAGCGGTCACATACTTTTGAGTACTTCAATTGGTGGACGAGTGAAATGAAACGTCGTGTGGCTAGGGCTTCCCGTCGGGTAGACCGGTCGCCTGGTGCAAGTCTTTTGAGTTGACGTCACTTCGGCGACTTGCATGTCGATGGGGATGATAGGACACAACGCCCAGTCCCTGAGCGGAGAAAATCTCCGACCCAGCCGGGAATCGAACTCGAGCCCCTTTGCACAGCATTCGGCCGCGCTTTCCACTCAGCTATCGAGGCAGTGTCAGCACTATCAACAGAGACACCAGTTCTGCTGCGAGGTGTTTGGTCGTGATCCGTCGGTCACCCCCTACGAGAATGCCCGCACTCTGCAACATTGCAGGAGTCACAGCTGTGTGCGGTCGGTCGGCACGCGAGAGATCGGACAGGTTTGAGTGACTTTGTTGCAATGGTAACAGACGCCTGGCCCAACGAGTCACCACGCTTTTGTTCCCTTCCAGGTCTCTGTTGACAATCTGCAAGCGCCTATGAATGTCTGCAGTGCTCTGGTTTTCACCAAAAGAAATTCGACAACAGCTATCTGCTTCGAACGCATCTCCGTTACGGACGCCAGTTTGAAGGCTACGTATAGCGCCGTCACCTTTTTAGTGTGGTATTCATCAACATATTTTAAACTTTGTGGAAGAGGCCATTCTCAGTGTCGCGTTTGTTTAAATAACGGCGCAATTGTCCCCATCCTATTCCTACTATACGTGACAATGATATCCATACATGACGTATCAGTGGGTTACTCTGTCCTCAAGTTGTGACAAGTGCTCTATAGTTTTGACAGACTTCCTATCATTTTAAACTTGGGGTAAATGGATTTTCTTACCATTTTGAACTTACGGTAAGCGGTGTCGAAGTAGAATTGTTTAAAGTCCTATGTCAGAGGAGTGAGAGAAGATTACTGAAGTGTAGCACAGCTGGACTTGGTGAAAATGTGGGGTCCAGATTTTTGAACTGAAATAACACGATGCTGTGTGATACTTTTTGGCCATTTTGAACTAAGCGTGCCTATTGTGTAAATGGTGATGTAAGAGGCTGATTGCTTAACGTAGGACACGCTGAATGGGATTCCACACTTAGAACAAATGACATGACTGCTATAAGTAGCTTTACATATCTCTCGAGGGCTGGGTGCTTCCTGTTGGGTTGTTGGGTTGTTTGGGGGAAGAGACCAAACTGCGAGGTCATCGGTCTCATCGGATTAGGGAAGGACGGAAAGGAGGTCGCAGTGCGCTTTCAAAGGAACCATCCCGACATTTGCCTGGAACGATTTAGGGGAATCACGGAAAACCTAAATCAGGATGGCCGGACGCGGGATTGAACCGTCGTCCTCCAGAATGCGAGTCCAGTGTGCTAACCACTGCGCCACCTCGCTCGGTCCGGGTGCTTCCTAGCAGGCAAGTTAATTACCTTTGTCGTAACACCTAGGCTTGGTCAGCCATCTCGGATTCTGACACCATACTAAGATTGCGGCAGTAGGTGATCTGACGACTCATCAATGACATCACTGGGGACCTACTTGATGCGCCAGAATACACTTAGCCTACTCAATTTCACACCAGCAAAATAATACGCCATCTTGGCTTTATGAACAGCTCAACTTCTTCAGCGACATCATACGAGTGGGGGAAAAACACTGCTATTTTTGAATTTCCCGTAAATTTTTGAATATCCCCCCGAAATCTGAATTTTCTCCCTTTTAATACATAGGGAAACTGGGCTACGTCAGGGACGTGGAGGGAGGACAATGTGGAGAAATCAACTATGATGTCATAGTTGACGTAGTTTGGTGCCAGAACTCGCACTGCCTACCTAATTCCGTGGCGTCATGCGAAGTCCCTTCCGCATCTGCAGACAGAATCCATACTCTCTAACCAACGTGTGGTATGCGAGATGAATTACGCTACGTATTGATCAGCAGATTTACTTGTAGGGGGGACGATGTGGAGAAATCCGACGACTCAACGATGACGTCATAGTTGACGTAGTTTGGTGGCAGAACCCGCAGTGCCTTACATTTAAATCAGTGTAATAAAAAGAGTCGCTAGCCTTGTTTTGACCAATAAAACAGGGTTCAAACTGTCACTACTTCTGTGCGACTAATTCACGCTCTGCAACAGTAACACAGGTTTAAAAAAGACAAATCCAGTCACTACTCCGGAAAACGAGCACCACAAAAAGTTGCTACACGGTCTCGCACTAAAGTTAAAAATGAGGGGGGCCTTTTCTGATTTCAGCGCAAGGCATGGAAACATTGCAGCAGTTCACTGAATATTTAAGGAGTATACATCGCAACATAAATATTAACGGGAAAAGGCCGAAGGAAGAAAAGCTATCCTTCGCAGTCGTCGTATTGAGCGGAAGTTAGACTGTCGACTGGGGCACTCCGTGTATCGCCGGCCGTTGTGGCCGAACGGTTCTAGGTGCTTCAGTCAGGAACCGCGCTGCTGCTATGTCGCAGGTTCGAATCCTGCCTCGGGCATGGATGTATGTGATGTCACTAGGTTAGTTAGGTTTAAGTAGTTCTAAGTTCTAGGGGACTGATGACCTCAGACGTTAAGTGCCATAGTGATCAGAGCCATTTGAACCATTTGAACTCCGTGTATCGCAAACAAATCCACACGGACAGGTATTTCAACAGGCACAGTTTCGGTTAACCTCCCCAAAAGATAACGGCGCTGAACAGTGTGCATCAAGGAGTCATCTGATCACAGAAATAATGACTATCAGATATACGAAATCAAGTTAGCACTTTCCAGAAAGCGATGATCTAAATCCAGTAAAATAGTAGAAGATCAGCACACGATGTTCCTTCCGTTTATGGAGAAACTTCAAGTAAAAAGACGTATCTTGGACAGACACGAAATGAAGATCGTCTTTCGGCCGTTTGAGAATCTCAGAGATGTTGCATCCTCTGAATGATAATCATGTCATCAAAGTTCCTGGTGTTTACGGTATTCTTAGTGAGGACAGCAATAACTACTTGAGGTAGGCTATTGGGACTGCTTTCCGGCGCTGTACCAAACATCAGAGACACATAACGTGCAGACATCTAACGCATAAGTACGAGATACCGTTATAGCAGAAACGGCTTCTAGTCCACAGCTCAATCTATTGCGCCTCAGCCATCAATGAGGCTGTGGAAATCAACAAGTTTTTTCAAAAACATTAAAGCAGTTAGGGGTTACGCATTCAGTAAAGTGTCGAAGCGTTCACGTGACACCGAGAAACCCTACAGGTGTATATTCCGTATTATTCATTGTTACGAAAAAGAAATACGCTGCAGATGATGCGTCATCATTGGAGCCAGTGTAGTTTCTAGTTGCAATGGGTAGTACGAGGGCTGTCCAGAAGTAAGTTACGATCGGTCGCGAAATGGAAACGACTATGAATCCGACAAAAGCTTTGCAAAGATGTGTTGGGCAGTGACTCTAGGTAGAATTATGTCGCTCTTTTCATTCCTGAGCTCTTAGTGAGTGCGTAAACATGTTATAGAAAATAGTGTCTCCCGCCAAGTACGAGGGCCTGGTGAGAATTTTCCCCTGAAGCTATGCAACCTACATTACACAACTGTAGTGCGGTTTCTTCTTCAAGACAATTCTCAGCCTCATTCTGCAGGGGCAATGAAGATGTTCCTGCATCGTTTCAATTGTAAATGTTTGGTTACCCACAATACAGCCCGTAATTGTCTCCCACTGAGTTTCATCTCTGCTCAAACGAACCGCTGGCTATGAAGACAACATTTTGGCACAGACAACGAGCTTTAGGCCAGCGTAGAGGATTGGCGGAAAGCACTGGTGACTGCCTTCTATGATGATGGTATTGGAAAGTTGGTACAACGCTACGACGAATGTCTGAGTCAGAACGGCGACTACGTAGAGAAGTAGCTGAAAGGTGTAGCTAACTGTTACAAATGAAACATATCTGATTTTGATTGTGATTTTCATTTCGCTATCAATTGTAATTTACTTTCTGGACAGCCCTCGTATATCGCTTATATCTGCGTGATCCTGTTACTTCTTTGACAGTCAATTGCTTTCCTGATGAAGACAAATCTTTAGAGACAACTAGCTTTACGTCCGCGACTTCACCTGCTTATATACAGGATAGATAGAAAGTACGTGAAGAGCTTTTAAGGGTGTTGTAGGGTAGGATGTACTGAGAAATAAATGTTCAGAAAAATATCCGATACGTTGCGCCGTTGCCGAGTTAATTAGCAGGTCGTTGCGCCAGAAAATGCAAGCCGCCCGCAAGAAATGGTGTCAGCAAACTTGAAAAAGGTGATTATAAATAAAGTTAAACTTTCAAAACGCTGTAGAAATAACACCACTGGTCAGAATGACATCAAATTGCAACGGAATATTATAGGAGAAGGGGAAAAACGTATGGCAGAAGAAAAAATAATTATGCAAATTGATCAATAGATGGCGCTGTATGCGTCAGAATACGTAAATGGAAATACCTGTCATGCGTACGACCCATTGAAATTCGTATAAACACGCCGGGTGCACGGCTTTTCCTCCTTTCGCATCTGCGACGTTTGCCATTACTGCCTCAATGCAGGGTCGCGCTCTGCTTGTAAAGCTGTATTACAACAATGTTGACTGGTCACACGACGCTCTGCAGAAGTTCCGGACACTTAGGGGTTTGAAAATAGGCGTTGGTCCGATGATTGCCGTGGGTCTGGAGAAAATGATTTGGAAATTAAAAAAGACGGGTGCTTTTTGTGTGCAACCTGGTAGAGGGAGGAAACAAATTGATTCGATGTCAGTGGAAGCAGTGGCCACAGCAATGCAAAAGGAGACGAGTGGTGGTGTGAAAACGTGTAGTGCATGGAGAATTGCCCGAACATTGGACATACCCGTGAGCACGGTGCGAAAAATCCTACGAAACCTCCTTCTTAGCTATCCATTCAATATTACCTATGTGCACGAGTTGCTTCCTGCTGACCTGCCAGCAAGAGAGATCTTCGCTTTAGAATTTCTTTCTCGCATGGGAGTGGACAATGATTGGCCGTGGAAGAGTTTGTAGACAGACGAAGCCCACTTCCATCTGACAGGATATGTCAATACACATAATTGTCGAATGTGGGAAACGGAAAATCCACATGCAAATCAACCAGCACAACTTCATCCTGAAAAGGTCACTGTGTGGTGTGGGTTTACGGCATCATTTATTATAGGGCCATATTTTTTCGAGGAGGCAGGTCCTTCCGGTCCTGTTACCTATACCGTCACTGGTAAGCGCTATGAGTCTCTTTTGCGCAACCACATCATTCCAGCTCTCCAATAGCGTGGATGTGTGGATGGGATCATTTTTTTTTTTGCAAGATTGCGCACATCTGCACATTGAAAATACATATAAGCAGCTGCTGAACCGCCATTTCGGAAATGCTAGAATTATCAGACACCATTTGCCTACAGCCTGGCCGTCCCGATCACCTGATCTAAATCCGTGTGACTTCTGACCGTGGGGCTGTCTGAAAGATGTTGTATTCAGTGCTCCGATTGCAATCTTAGCTGCACTGAATGCACGCATTGCGCAATACATTCTGAATACCCCGGAAACACTTCAATCAGTTGTGGAATATGCTGCTTCTCGATTCCAACTTGCTGCAGAAAACGATGGACAGCATATTAAACATGTTTTTTGCCAGTCACACGGAAATTAATAATCCGATTTGATTTTGATTGATGATTTTTATGCATCTGATATGACCTTGCCGTGGTGGATCGGTTTACGTAACTAACAGTATCACACCTGTACACCCATGCACACTGAGTAGTACAGTTCGTTTAACGTCAAACGTACACCTTAGGCACTGTTGTACGATTCATTTGTCATTTGTAATCGATCACTATCAAATTATGATGCGTACAGCAACATCTATTGCTACATTTAGTAACTATTTATTTTTCTTCTGCCATACCTTTTGCCCCTTCTCCTATAATATTCCGTTGCAATTTGACGTCATTCTGACCAGTGGCGTTATTTCTACAGCGGTTTGAAAGTTTAATTACAATCACCCTGTACTTCGTTTGGTGTCATAAAACCGGATAGCAGAGCGATACAAAAATCGGACATGGGACGGTAGTAAGGATCGAAAGCAAGCCAAATGTTGAGCAGTCTCGTGCGCTATCAACTACGCTGTGAGAACAACTCTTACTAAATGTATCTCGCTGGCCGCTTGAAAAAAAATTACATATATATGTTCACACGTATTTTTGCACATATTTCGTTTGGCTCTACAGTGAATTTCACCCAATATTTTCTTGTGAATCCTGAGAAACTTGCAATTCTTCCTTGGTAAAAATTGTGCAAAAATCATGGATAATTTTTCAATTTTTCGGGTGTGAATATGCAGCAGATACCTTTTTCAGTCGTAATAGTGTAAGTAATTCATCTCTCTACTTCTCATTGACTCGCAATCATTTTTTGTTATTTTGTTGTGTTATTCCTACAGCGTTTTGCAAGTTTAGCTTTAATTATAATCACCATGTACATGTTTGGCGACACCATTTCTTGCGGGCCACTTGAATTTGCTGGCGTAACGGCCTGCTAATTAACTCGTAAACCGGGCAACGTATCAGATATTTTTCTGTACAGTTATTTCTCAGTACAACCTACAAAATAACAAAAGCGTCTCGATGTCTGGAAGCAGCTTTTATTTCAATTTATAAACAGTACTCTAAAAACTAGTCGAGACATTGAGCAAAACAATTAAGATACAGACTGTATACTTTTAAAGCATATGAAGCCAATTACATGTAGGAAAGAAATACCCACTGGTCGTTATCGAACATTTTTACATCAAGTCTTCTGATACCTACACTCACCCATAGGGCTAGTAATGTTATCTTGCTCCCACAGTATTTTTATTCAAGCAATAAGTCACATATTTACAAATTTTTGTTGAAATTTCTTCATGTGTTCTTCAGTTACGCTTTTGTGGTACCCATTTTCACCCGCATCCTCAGACAATGGTTTACAAGGGGCGTCTTACTGTCATAGATATTATTTTGTAGAAACAAATAATTCTTGTCCCAAATTTGGTAGAAATTGGTCCAAGAATCACGGAGACCTAATGATATAATGATACGTCACTGTATTTCCACCCTAGCCTCTCCCCCCACCCTTAAGGGTGAACCGTCATCAGGAATGACACGAATGAGACTAGTGATCACGAAAACTATTGGTTCGACACTATGATCCTTCTTTATCAAATATTTTTATTTAATACAGCTTCTCACCCCTTATACTAGGGGTGATAAAGGTGTATTACCCGCACAGTATTTTTATACAAATAACATAAATAATGAGTCAGGTATACATAAAATCTTGTTGAAATTGATGCAGAATTTCCTGAGTTATGCTTCTACGGCAGCCCCTTTTCACACTTACAGAAGGCAGGTACTTCTTAACTCAGCCATGATTCTTCCTGGGAGTGACAGATATTTGCACCAAGTTTGGCTGAAATCGACCTGTGACTTAGGAAGTCGGGATTAGCATAGAAGGTAAAGGCCCCTATAATGTCACTCCTTAAACACAACTAGTAGATCAATAATTTATTCAAGACCACATTTATAAAAGCAGCTAACATATAATCAACACGTGGTCGTCTTAAAACAATCTCCAAAATGACCAATGGCTTCCTTCTCAAGCAAGCAACAAATGAGAATTACTTAATGAACAATAAATCTGAAGTAATTTAAAAGGGTGGCTCAGATAAAAATCTTTGGAGCAATAACACAACCACCACAAAACGTTACACTTAATATAATTCATTGGCATGCAAATTAATTTTTTTTTAAATTCATGATAGATGTTAAATTTTTATCAAATGGGCAGTGACGCCAGGCTGCCTTGGTTAAAGGGTGTCTTAACTTAAAATGCCGGAAGCAGCAGACCAGCCGTCCAAAACAACACCTAAACGCCGGGGCCCAACCGGGAGTCACTTCCCATTAGATGACACGTCACAGCTTCTGTGCGCCGAAGCAGAACGTGGCGCCGTTCCCACACACTTCCCACACACCCCAACTCGCAGAAAAACGAACACAAACAGACAGCAGAAAACACGGCAAACACCAAGAAAACATCATTTAATATAAGTTAAGAACCAATAAATAATCATATAATTTTAAAAACCATTAAGTGCTTTGAACAATCGACTAAAATATCAGATTTTTACACTCTCATAGTTAGGCAACGAATATTTGCACACATCATTAAGGCTGAGAATGTGTACAAAGATGAAATTGAAATAATTTCAAGATAATATTACGTTATTCAAATGCACAACTTCAGCACAAACTACGTTTTGTGTACTTTAATTGCCTTACATAGGTCTGCAATTTACTGGCAATAGTGTAAGCTTGGTATGCAGAAAATTACAACTAGACTATGACCTAATATCTTCAGTAGCTTACAGTCTTTTGGGGACGCTGATTTCCTTAAAGGAAGTAGTGACTGCTGGTTCAAATGGCTCTGAGCACTATGGGACTCAACATCTGTGGTCATCAGTCCCCTAGAACTTAGAACTACTTAAACCTAACTAACCTAAGGACATCACACACATCCATGCCCGAGGCAGGATTCGAACCTGCGACCGTAGCAGTCGCGCGGTTCCGGACTGAGCGCCTTAACCGCGAGACCACCGCGGCCGGCAGTGACTGCTGGTCTCCCTGCGATCACACGCCTTGCCGGCTGTTCTTACTTCAACAACAGTCCGCCCCGGTAGCTGAGTGGTCAGCGTGACAGACTATCAATCCTAAGGGCCCGGGTTCGATTCCCGGCTGGGTCGGAAATTTTCTCCGCTCAGGGACTGGGTGTTGTGTTGTCCTAATCATCATCATTTCATCCCCATCGACGCGCAGGTCGCCGAAGTGGCGTCAAATCGAAAGACCTGCACCAGGCGAACGGTCTACCCGACGGGAGGCCCTAGCCACACGACATTTCCATTTTTACTTCAACAACACAAACATTAGGGCAACCAACCAACAAGTGACAGTCGCTAAAACGCAACTGGTTCCACGAAACGAAGTCATCAAAAAAACTTACACCTCCGATGGAGAGCGTTGTTTGAGATGGTCTCGAGGAAATGGTCTTGTCCGAGAAAACAGGTACCACAGCAAGGCGACGAGCAGCGCCCGGAGTTGACATCAGGCAGGTGCACCACAAACTCGGCACCGTCCTGCAAGGTAGACCGGCCGCGCCGCTGCTGGTCGATCCCGCGTGTTTTGCTCCTTCGTCCCCTCAAGCACGTGCTAGCGCCTCGTATCGAGTCCCACGACCAACTCCCCGACCGCAAATACCCGCCGCCAGATCACAACACGGGCAAAGATCGTAGTAGAGCCGGGTAATCAATAGCCCCCCAAAGAGCTAGTGTGCCAGAAAAGGCGCACCACGGCTCAGACCCATTGTACCTGGATATGTGGAACGCACATTCATGCATTCAATGATTTTTTACAAACGTACTGACTAACGCAACGCGTGCACTGAGAACATTTAAAACAATATTATCAAAAACTTTTTCCTCATCTACGAACGCTATAAACGTAGGTTTGTCTCTCTTCAGTCTGTGTAGTAATGAAGATAAAATTAGACTAACTGCTATTCATACAGAGGTTTGTTTTTCTTCGGACTGTGTAGTAATGAAGATAAAATTAGACTAACTGCTTTTCGTACAGAGACATCCTTGCCCACTCTCCTTGTTCATCTCCCGCTCTCCCTCTCTTGGTCCATCTCCATCTCCTCACTCCTCTCTCTATCTGTCTCCTACTTTCCTCTCTCGCTGTCCGTTTTCTCCCCATTCCCCCCACTGTTCATCTCCTCTTCCTCTCTCTGACCTTGAAACATGTTTATTGTTATTGAAAACGAAACCTCAGTTGGGAAGTTAAGTCACTTACAATGAATGGGTAAATCGGTTTGGACCATGAGTATAAGGGGTACAGAGGAGACGTCTCCATCAGTTGGATCAGTGAGGATCGTACCTCCAACGACAGTATTTCTTATAGTTTTAATATGTGAATGGGTAGGACTGCGAAGTTTCGGATGATTTACATTACATGCCCTGATATGTAAGTTTAAACTGACTGCGAGAAAGAAAACAAAACCATATAATTTCACAGCACACCATTTTCTTTCTTGCAGTCGGTTTTTATAGAATATTTGTACATTATAGTTTAAAAAAATATATAGCCCATGCCCATCTAAATGTGAATATAGCATCGTGTAAAATTTGAAGTAAATTGGTCAAGATGTTTTCGAGATTTTAGCTTACAACTGCTTTCCTTTTATGTATTACATATATATTTATATACCAAATATGTTTAAAAATTTTAGTCCATGTCCATCCCAATATTTGCTGGAGTATAATGTTGAAAAAGGAAAAATCTGTGAACAACTTTTCTGGCTTTTACAGAAGAATGCTGAAGATTAGATGGGAAGATCGCATAACTAATGAGGAAGTATTGAATAGGATTGGGGAGAAGAGAAGTTTGTGGCACAACTTGACTAGAAGAAGGAATCGGTTGGTACGACATGTTCTGAGGCATCAAGGGATCACCAGTTTAGTATTGGAGGGCAGTGTGGAGGGTAAAAATCGTAGAGGGAGACCAAGAGATGAATACACTGAGCAGATTCAGAAGGATGTAAGTTGCAGTAGGTACTGGGAGATGAAGAAGCTTGCACAGGATAGAGTAGCATGGAGAGCTGCATCAAACCAGTCTCAGGACTGAAGACCACAACAACAATATATATATATATATATATATATATATATATATATATATATATATATATATATTGTTGTTGTGGTCTTCAGTCCTGAGACTCGCATATATATATATATATATATATATATAGGTGGCATATTTTTGTTTGTTCTTTTGTTCGTTTGTGCATTTGTGAGAGTATAGTGTACAAATTTGAAGTGAATGAGGCACGAGATTTTGAAGATTTTTTCGTAACAACGTTAAACTACAATTATACGGCAGTATAAACAAAATACTCGTTCTTTAGGTACATAGCAGATATAGATCAGTTTACTGTGTGGCCACAACCAATGAGCAATACGCGATCTGCAGGTGTTTCGGGTTCACCACGAACCCTTCTAGAAGGTCTGTAGGAATTTTGTCGAAATCGTCGATCAATGCATTTTCCGGTCTCCAAGGGTGAGAGGCGGCGGCCAGCTCTGCGCAACACGTCTCCAGAGGGCGCCCCTCGCATCCTACAATAATACGCGGGCCGCTGCATCTTCACCGTGTCCTTACGCGTCTCCAGCGACTCGCAAATACGGGAAGGTCTGCGGGGACCGCTGTTGTTATCCATAAAAATGAGATCACGTGCAACTACACCAAGAAAATATCGAATGTATTCTCAGCTACCGCGACAATACGTGTCCTCTGTGGCCAACAAGGCCGCACTATGTTTTTGTATAGAACATGCGTCTCTCCCGAGACCATGACACCACATCTATATTAATCGTCGCATTATTATGCGTTTTGATCATCGAAGTGTGCCTCTAATTGTTCTATGTCAACCGATGTTGGACACTCTCAACAGGAGCTCATAGGACAACATTGCGCATATCCTTTGCTGTTAAATGGTATTGTAATACGTAGTGCACTACTATAATACTGTAAGGCGGTGGTTTGAAGTCAACGGAACGCATTAACAGGGCTTCTGAGATTACAATCTCACAGCGTATAGTAGTCTGTGAACTGATTACGTGGGAAACGTGGGTGTCTGAAGCACTAGCATTGCCTCAGTTTATACAGAATTAGCGGATTTGTTCCTTTTTATCAGTAGTAGTAGATACCGACTGTCTTCGAGTGTTCTGCTCCTTCTGTGCTCGATTACAACATCGACGGATCGACGGAATACACACACACTTATTGACAACAACAGCTTTCATCAGTGATGTAATAACATCTTCTTGTAAATCAGTATTTGATTGCTAAAGTGTTATATTTCATTTCATAACCAGTTTTGATTTATAGTGATCATCTCCTGAATATATAAGACGACTTTAACTATCGTCTTGATGTTTCACGAACGTCTAGTAGACCTCTTGGAACATTGTCGAAAGATAAACGGAGACACTGATCTTAAATGTAACTGTAAAAAGTTCAACAAGATTTATGTACGTGCACATGTAAAATATGCCATTGAAAGATACGTTGAATCTTTTGAAAATAAAAATCGCCTACGAATAACATGTAGAAGGCGTACGTCTTACCGCGCGGGATTAGCCGAGCGGTCTTATGCCCTGCAGTCGAGGACTGTGCGGCTGGTCCCGGCGGAGGTTCGAGTCCTCCCTCGGGCATGCATGTGTGTGTTTGTCCTTAGGATAATTTAGGTTAAGTAGTATGTAAGCTTAGAGACTGACGATCTTAGCATGATCTTAGCAGTTAAGTCCCATAAGATTTCACACACATTTGAACATTTGATTTGAGCATAAGTCCTAAGTAAAACATTCTCGCTTT
The DNA here is from genome assembly GCF_023864345.2 of Schistocerca serialis cubense. Taxonomy (NCBI): domain Eukaryota; kingdom Metazoa; phylum Arthropoda; class Insecta; order Orthoptera; family Acrididae; genus Schistocerca; species Schistocerca serialis. The sequence goes on from NC_064639.1 coordinate 570,482,686, forward strand.
TCTTGCCGCGTCAATTCGGGATAAAATCTCAAGCTTTCGACGATAGCCTTTATCGTTATCTCATCGTCGAAAGTTTGAGATTTTATCCAGGATTGACGCGGCAAGAAAACCGAGAATGTTTTACATATCAGAGCCGTCGCAAAGTCTTCGTTCTCAGGAATAAGTTCTTCTGAAATCAGTATTTTTTTACACCCTGTAGTACAATTTAAAGAATCTGGTTCGGTATATCTTCATTATGACGTTATCATACTTAATCATTAACACTTCTTGTCTCTTAGACGACCTTCTCTAATTACCTGGATGGATCAATTATAGTCATATTCAGATAGTAGAATTCGTTATAAGCAATAACAACGCCCTGTAACTTGCAAGTCACTTGCGTAATAGGAGGGCGAACAGCCAGAAGACATTCCTGTGCAAATGTGTGAGGTTCTTTGTACCCAGACGATTCGCTGGGGCAGTGCCGATCACCGTCAGGAGAGGGTGAGGGTGAAGTTAGCTAAATACAGGGGAAGAGGGATGAACTGACCTTGGTAAATGAGAGTTGTGTGTTCTTTTAGAAGACAAAAGGTTGCTGAAAAGTCATTTTTTTGTAAAATGCCGCTACAAGCTGCTTAAAAATTGTATTAATTACTGAAATATTTTATGCTGAATGCCACCTGCTTGAAATTTTAAAATGTAACATTTAGTGTTACATCTAGATCTTTAATACTGTGCAGGTTACTTTGACACCTGAGATACCTGAACAACAGTACAGTACCAGTTCCTAATTCGTTTGTTTGATGTGGCCTTCAGTCCTAAGCTTGGTCTGCGAAACTCTCCTCACTAGTCTATTCTATCCAAGCTTCTTCATCACTTCATAACTTCTGCAACGAACATTAGTTTGAAGCTGCCTACTTTGGTCTAGCACAGATTTTTCTCCAAAACTTACATGTATACCTCCCTCCCACCCTCAGACTTTCCTCCGTTATCAAATTTGCTATGTCGTGCTGCCTTAGGTTCTTTCATATCAACCAGTCCCTAATTTTAATCAAGTAGAGTCATAAATTTCTTATCTCCGGAAACAGATTTAGTATCGCAACGTTCGTTATTCGATCCACCCACTAGTTTTCAGTATTCTTCTGTAACACAATACATTCAAAATATTCTATGCTCCTCTTGTCTGAACTGTTTATCGTCCCCTTTTCACTTCAGTAAAGGCATACTCTCAAAACGAACTACCTTCAGAAAGGACTTCGTAACACGTAAACTTGTATTCGAAAGTGACCAATTTCACTTTTTTAGAAATGATTTTCTTGCTTTGCCAGTTTACATTTTATATCCCCTCATTTTGGGCCATCGTCAGTCATTTTTCTGTCCAAATATGAGAAACTCAAGCCTTTAATGATATTTTTTCTAATCAAATTCCCTCAGCATCACATGATTTAATTCGACTATATTCTATTGTTCTTGCTATACTTTTCTTGGCTTTCATTGTATAACCTCTTTTCAAGAACCTACCCATTCTATTAAACTGTTCTATGTTCTTCGCCGTCTCTGGCGGAAAAATAATGTCGTCGGCAAACCTCTTAAGTTTTTGTCTCTACTCTCTGAACTTTAAACCCCTTTCTAAGTTTCTCCTTGGTTTCCTGTACTGTCTGCCAGTATGTAGATAGAATAACATAGAGGATAGGCTACAACCCAGCTAACGTCATTTTCATAACTTTCTTTCTTTTTATGTCCTTCGTCTGTTATAAGTGTAGTCTCGTTCCCGTACAAGTTGTAAATAACCTTTCACTCCCTGTATTTTATCCTTGCTACCTTCAGAATTTCACAGAGAATTGGCGTACTCAGTGATTTTGGTTCAGACTGGATACTGACGATAGAAATTCAACTCTTTATATCTCGATTTTAGAGGTCTTAACAGGACATTGTTTACACAGATGGCTCAAATGTGAAGTGCACGCTGTAGGACGTAAGTTTTGTGTAGTATTGATGCATCGTTTGCATGAAGTAAAATACTCAAAATATTGTATTTCAAGAATCAGGGTCAGTAAATGGTAGTGTAGTCATTTTTTTTATAAAAATTTCGTCAGCCTCTCTTTTACTTGTATTTCTTCAGTCTTGGTTTTCTTGTATCGGTTTTTAGAGCTTGTAATCTCCCTCTCCTTTCTGATTCCATCTGTTGTCCAAGTAATTAATAAGAAAAGTCTTTTATGAAGATTTGAGATGACTGAAGATTACAATAAACTTTAAAGTTTACTTAGCTTGTCATGCTGAGATGGCTCCAGTTCTTCTTGTCTAGGAGTCTGATTCTTGAAACTGAATATCTCATAACCGGTCCTCACGATTTGTCTGAACTAAATAAATTTGAAGATTGTTGTTGCAGCATTTTCTACATAAACATATTTTCTCGCATATACAGTATATACCATACAGTATTTTGATTTTTCACATACAAAGCCGAATTACGTTGTTCAAACAAAAATACGTCCGATCACATCAGAAGGAAGCTTACAACTCTCACACTCTGAGGAAATAACTATATTCCAGAGGGTTTACAATTTTTCTTAACAAGTGAATTTCTACTAGTTTCCGTTACATTACTAATTTCGATTATTTTTTCATAAATGAATCCAGAAATAAACATAGCGAACAGTACAGGATTGCGTAATTAATAACAGAAATTTTAAGTGTGTCGATAATTGGTAATTTCAAATGTTTATAGAAGATAATTTTGACCGTACATTCGGGACTAGTACGTATCGATTATAACGTCGAAACTAAAATATTTTAAAAAGTAATTCCTTTTCATGAATTTTGGCTTGAAACGTAACATACTGTGTATAAAAACTATATGTAAGTTTTCAGAAAAGCAACTGAGATAATACTGACCTGTGTAAAATTCGAAAAATAATACTGGTACCGACAAGTACCGTTGAGGAAATGTAATGCTAGAGGAGGATGTCCCGTTACAGGCTTCTGTTATCAAAAACACATTACCTCAATACAAGCCTTTTTGTCCCGTACTGTGATTGTAACATTGAGCATTCACTTCATACTGACGACGTGCCAGTGGTACGAACTATTCGACTGCCTAAGTAAGTTTTACATTGTGGGATGCAGAAAACAAAATGTCAGTGTAACCACAGTAGCGCCATTCTGTCAGTAAAGATATAAATAGGCTTTTTGCGTTAAAAATTAAAGTAGTCTGTCGTAGGTCATTCATTGTTCTTTTTTTATATCTTCGTTTTCTTATCTTTGCTTCCCTCTTTCTGGAACCGTTAAATCTCATGGAACTCCTGTCTTTTACTTCACTTTCTTCGATTACGCTCTGATCTTCTGTCTGTCCCTCTCTCTCTCTCTCTCTCTCTCATGTCTGTCCTGTCTCTTTTTCTACGCATGTTATTACATAATGTTTATTGGCACAGTGCTTAATGCGGTCTTTTTATTTTCTTAATAAATCAAATGTTATCCATTTATACACTTACTGGTTAAAAATAATACAGCATTGAACTCAGTAGTATTTTGCTGTTTCTGTTGTTATCGTCATAATAATCATAATCATCATAATCCCCATAATTATTTGAAAGTCGCACTTAATTTGAATTACGTCATCTGGTTTAGATCATCAGCAAAGAGTTTTTGTGCGAGTAACATCCACATGAAGGTCTCTAGAGAAAATGCGAGCAGATTCTAACAATAAGGTCTGGTAGAGTGCTTGCATCAGGGCTCATCTTGGTTTTATGTCTTCTCCCTCCAACACTAAAATTCTAAGTGGCACTCGGATGTTATCACCTAAAGTTTGCTCGTTAAGTGGGTGCTATGTCTAACAAGCTTCACTCCTACGAAAGGATGCGCACTTTCTTTATAAGACATCCTTTCTTTCGATGGTGTTACTGCTCGAAATATGTTTGAAGATAAGCAAGTTTCAGTCACCTCTTTAGAGCGCCAACAGACTATGGGACTTTCAAATTAGCACACTTCCCTTGTTAGTCAGTAGCCCATAGATCGTATTCGTCATTAGCAATTGGCTGTTTTGTATTTGCTTAATTAGACCAACCTATCACTAAAAGTCCCTCAAGATAGCAACCAGCTTAATATTGTGATAGTGACCACGAGAAAGCAAATCGCTCCAGCCGTACGCAGCATCTTAAGTTAATCCGTCATTTGCACTTTCCCCAGACCATAATTGTGATCTCACGGTATGACATGCTCTGAGTGAAAAATATGGCCATGTACTGATCATTTACATGACTAACTTTTACAGCAATCTGGATGTTTGAGTTAGGCTTTATACGAAAAATACACACACACACACACACACACACACACACACACACATATATATATTTATATTGGTTACGAGTAAACAATTGTAGTTAGTTTTACGAAGTATATCTCACCCTCTTGATGGATGGATAAGTGTGGAAAAAATGTGTCGCACTAAGGCTGAGTAATCGGTATTTAAGTCATTTCTCATTCTAGTATTGTATTCATTAACATTTTCCAATTTGGCGTAAGGTGTCATTGTCTTAAAATGACATCAACTTTGCGATATTACCAGCTCTAAAGTCTGCTAGTATCTGTAATCCAAAAACTGCTGATTTTCGACGTTTAGATCCCAGTTCTCGTTCTTATCGGCGCACACATCGAAGTATTTTGCTTCTATCTAGTGACTTACTTTCTGGAAGGGGGGAGTAGGATGCGCTGTTAGGGCCTATGAAGTATGGAATCAATGTAATGTGTTTCATCTGAGTTTAGTAAGAGGCCATTTTCTGAGCAGAAGTTAGTAATTTTTTACAAAATCTCTTTTATCTTTTCAGTTACTGAACTGTCTTCATTAGATTTTATTATTGCATTATCTTCAGTAATGATCATGTCAGCTTGTTGGATAACGTATGACTAATCATTACATACAACATAAGACTGACCCAATGGTACAGCTGTGATATGAACCATGTGCAGAAGTATTTGCATGGATACAATTTCGTAATCCTTCGAGTCAATAACCGACTCATGTCACATAAAATACTTTCATGTCGAGTATCTGGCTTGGTTTGGGACTCATTGGCTTGAGAGATAAAATGAAGCAAGGCAGCCGCAGAAATTAGAAATATTTGAGATTCGTCTCAAGCGAATATAGAGGGTGTCTCATGCTAACGTTTATGCAAATGAAACACCAACAAAGATACATGTGGCAGGAACAAGCTTTAGCCCACAGACTGAATACGTGGAAGTTCACAGATGCTGAGGTTACAAATCTGTAGATGAAATCCGGGTCATATCATCAAGATCGAAACTCAGCGGCTGACTTATCTAATACTTTAGCTATGCCCCTCTATGAAACATTTGCAAATCTATTCTCTGTTACTGGTTTCTCCGTATGGAAAAAGCTACCCTGTTCACAATTGAATGCCCTGCCACCTATAGGAAGATATTTGAACTTCCTGTTGTCACGTTCCTAACGTTTCTCCAAAAAGGAACGTAAATCAAAGTTTATGCCAGATTAAAACTGTGTGCTGGACTGAGACTCGAACTCAGAACCTTTGCCTTTTGTAGGCAAGTGCGCTACCAACTGCAATTGATGAATTTCTTCTTATATTGCAAAAATAAAATCGTACATTACCACTTGTAATTATACTACAGCCGTCGTTACTAAGGATTTTCCACTTCAACTTTATAAATATCTGAGGCACGAATCGGCCCCTAGCTTTTGTTTTCACCTGTCTATCAAAATATAAGAATGCTCTTTTATATTACTTGAGATTCTGTTGTTAATGAAATGTCAAGAAATTCTTCTTGCTTGGGTTTTAATTACGTTGGAAAGCGATTGTTTTGATTTGCGCCCCGTTATGTGCAGATTTCCAGGATACAAAAGTCGAACCTTGCAGTATAAATTTCTTTTCGAAGTCTGATTAATGTTTTACAATATAATACAAAACATATCGTCGCATTGTACTTCATGCTACAACGGTCCACTGTCACAAAACGTTCTCCAACAACGAATGTGAACCCGACGACTACGAAAGCAAGTAACAAATGCGGTTCATTCGAACATCAGTAGGATAAATCACTAAAAATGAAAATTACTTAGTGTATCTTTCCTTGCTCTGCTGTGGTCGTTGTGATGCATCCCGACTTCCGAGCTATTCGTTTAAGGAAGAACGCAACATCAGCATTTCAAGTCAATTCCAATTCCATTCCCATTTTTTAAAATTTTGTTGGGATACATTAAACTGCCTACATCGTGACAGGATCACGTTTACATGTATATTATGCATGTATAAATTTTATGTACACAACATGTAAAAAACTTTGTATTGTTATAACCATCCTTTTTTCTTTTTCATGGAAAGAGTGCGTGACAAACATTGATAGAAAGGAAGAAATTAATTAGAAGGACTATAAAAAGGACAATAGTACAAAAAGAAGACTGGATAATTATATAGTTACTGCATGCTCGATGACAATACTAAGCTGTAAAAGAAAAGGTAAGGAAGGCATTGCCTATTTTTTTTCCTTGCTTCACTGCAGAGTGTATCTTTACCTTTAGTTGTGCTCATAGAAAATAGTATATACACTCCTGGAAATGGAAAAAAGAACACATTGACACCGGTGTGTCAGACCCACCATACTTGCTCCGGACACTGCGAGAGGGCTGCACAAACAATGATCACACACACGGCACAGCGGACACACCAGGAACCGCGGTGTTGGCCGTCGAATGGCGCTAGCTGCGCAGCATTTGTGCACCGCTGCCGTCAGTGTCAGCCAGTTTGCCGTGGCATACGGAGCTCCATCGCAGTCTTTAACACTGGTAGCATGCCGCGACAGCGTGGACGTGAACCGTATGTGCAGTTGACGGACTTTGAGCGAGGGCGTATAGTGGGCATGCAGGAGGCCGGGTGGACGTACCGCCGAATTGCTCAACACGTGGGGCGTGAGGTCTCCACAGTACATCGATGTTGTCGCCAGTGGTCGGCGGAAGGTGCACGTGCCCGTCGACCTGGGACCGGACCGCAGCGACGCACGGATGCACGCCAAGACCGTAGGATCCTACGCAGTGCCGTAGGGGACCGCAGCGTCACTTCCCAGCAAATTAGGGACACTGTTGCTCCTGGGGTATCGGCGAGGACCATTCGCAACCGTCTCCATGAAGCTGGGCTACGGTCCCGCACACCGTTAGGCCGTCTTCCGCTCACGCTCCAACATCGTGCAGCCCGCCTCCAGTGGTGTCGCGACAGGCGTGAATGGAGGGACGAATGGAGACGTGTCGTCTTCAGCGATGAGAGTCGCTTCTGCCTTGGTGCCAATGATGGTCGTATGCGTGTTTGGCGCCGTGCAGGTGAGCGCCACAATCTGGACTGCATACGACCGAGGCACACAGGGCCAACACCCGGCATCATGGTGTGGGGAGCGATCTCCTACACTGGCCGTACACCACTGGTGATCGTCGAGGGGACACTGAATAGTGCACGGTACATCCAAACCGTCATCGAACCCATCGTTCTACCATTCCTAGACCGGCAAGGGAACTTGCTGTTCCAACAGGACAATGCACGTCCGCATGTATCCCGTGCCACCCAACGTGCTCTAGAAGGTGTAAGTCAACTACCCTGGCCAGCAAGATCTCCGGATCTGTCCCCCATTGAGCATGTTTGGGACTGGATGAAGCGTCGTCTCACGCGGTCTGCACGTCCAGCACGAACGCTGGTCCAACTGAGGCGCCAGGTGGAAATGGCATGGCAAGCCGTTCCACAGGACTACATCCAGCATCTCTACGATCGTCTCCATGGGAGAATAGCAGCCTGCATTGCTGCGAAAGGTGGATATACACTGTACTAGTGCCGACATTGTGCATGCTCTGTTGCCTGTGTCTATGTGCCTGTGGTTCTGTCAGTGTGATCATGTGATGTATCTGACCCCAGGAATGTGTCAATAAAGTTTCCCCTTCCTGGGACAATGAATTCACGGTGTTCTTATTTCAATTTCCAGGAGTGTAGCTTTAAGAAAGTATCAGCAACTTAACTGTGCAAAATGGTTGAAATAATGTCGCAAAGACGCTTAACGACACAGTGATATTTCATTGTTTCATCTCAGTTATGTCATATTGCTCAACGAATCAGTTTTGTGCTGATATTAATACGGATTATGTAAATCAATATACTTGACTTCAGTAATCTTTTAGTGTTATGGTGACAATCTGGAGGTTATCTAACATGGAACCCGAATTCACACACAGAATTTAGTGCCCATGAGAGGGAGTATGCTGACATGGCTGTACATGAAACACGCGAAACTGAATCTCATGCTGAAAACGAAACGTTTAAACCTACTGTTTGTCGCGCCACTAGCCAAGTATCCGATACCAGTACTGCTCAGCCTCTCGATTCAGCAGATGCGCTAAAGCAAATATCAGATCGACTGTCTTTTCAGATAACAACCTTACATAATGAAATGTGGGCTAAAAGTGAAATATAAGCTCTGAGTAACGAAATATGTACTAAAAGTGGAATATCAACTAAGTTCGATAAAGTTTCTTCTCAAATAACAAGCTTAAGCATCACTGTCTCAGATTTAACCTTACAGTTAAATGGTATGATGATTGTCACGACGCCGGCCGGAATGGCCGAGCGGTTCTAGGTGCTACAGTCTGGAGCCGCGCGACCGCTGCGGTCGCAGGTTCGAATCCTGCCTCGGGCATGGATGTGTGTGATGTCCTTAGGTTAGTTAGGTTTAAGTAGTTCTAAGGTCTAGGGGACTGATGACCTCAGATGGTAAGTCCCATAGTGCTCAGAGCCATTTTTGACTGTCACTACAAATCTGTTTTCACAATGCGGCACATTAAACACTGAAGTCACTGCATTCATAGATGAATACAAGAATCTACCCGACACAATGAAACTAATGTCTGACGAACAATTTCGGACCAGTGAGTCTATCTACAAGCTAGATTTAAATGTAGAGTATTTCTCTGCAGCGAAAGATTACAGCGAGTGGATTTAGAAGAGGCAAACACTAATTAATAAAAGTTCAAATCCGGAGCTACAATGGACTGTACAACACACAGCGAGTGAAGTGCTGTCACAAGGAGGCCCTTCCGGAGAGATCATGAACACGGAGCTTCAGCAAATTAAAACAGCGATAGACAAAGACCCACCAAAGTGGTGAGAAAACGCTGCTTCGCAAAGTAGTAGTACCCAACAAGAACTGATGACAGTGAAACAGAAGGTACGTGACTTCTCACCCTCTGTTGTGGAGGTAGAGGGTAATCAGCCCCACAGTCTACCACGAAAGGTATGCCATTGGTTTAAATAGCACAGGCTACAGCATAGCCGAGCATTGTACAGGATGCGGGCAGAACCATAATTGTCATGTGTCGTGCTATACAAAAGTTACTACTACAAAAGTTACTATAACTGTTAATTTGAGGCGTTCGTACCGGATAAGAAAGGTCTCCCCCCCCCCCCCCCCCCCCCGTTGGTTTCACAATTTCTTTTAGGGGTGTACTGTATAGGTCACGAGCTGACAGACAAAGAATTAACCACAGATTTCACACAAGGCACAGAGACTGCAGAGAACAGTCAAGATTAGGAGCAATTTGAGCAAGCATTTTTAACGAAGTATTGACAAAATGAGGCCTCTAATCCATAGCCCTTTTAACAGCAAACAGGGTAGCCTTCACAATTATTTTGAGAAATACATAAATAAATCATAAAAGATACTGCGACATGCACATATCTACGAGGTGAGTGAGAAAATTAATGAGACTGACAACACTGCGACCTATCTGGCAATGTTGTGTTCTTCTACTTGTGTAGACTAGTGTGTTCGTCCCTTCCAGATGTCCATTCCGAGTTTCAGCTCCGTACAGCCATTACGTGATTATTGAGAGCGCCTTCAGTGACGTTGGTGTTGTTGTGTTACGCAAATGGAACAGCGGAACTAAGAGCAATGTTATACCATGAAGTTTGGTGTTTAACTTGGGAAATACATGTGTGAGGAACTTTCCTTATCAAGAGCACACTTCCTTGGCGCGAATGATTTTTGGAAGGCCGAGAACACGTTGAAGATGAATTTGGCTCAGGAAGACCTTCAACTTCAAAAACCGACGAAACTGTCGAACGTGTGCGTGCTCTCGTGATATCAGCCGACGTTTATAAATCAGGACGATGGGTGATCTGTTAAACTTAAAAGAATTACGCAGTACATCAAATTTTGACCGAAATTTTGCACATCCAAAAGGTTTGTGCCGAAATGTTGCCGGAAACCGTCACAACTGGCGAGAAGGAGAAGCGAAGAAATATATGCGCTGATGTTCTTGAGACGTTTCCCAATGACCACAAATAGTTCAGTCATGCGATCACAAGTGATGAATCCTGGATTTTTTACTACGATCCTGAGGCAAAAGCCGATTTGATCAGGCGTTCCCTTAGCCGTCCGCACTGCGGCTTTGTACATAAGAACGCTGCACGAGGAAAGAAGGCCGCAGTTCTCTCCAGACGCTGATTAGCGCACCATCTGTGCCGGGAGTCGCGTCGCAACGGTAACATTGCTATAAAGAGCCTCGGATGCCGTAATAAGTTACTTGGGATACGCGTAACCATGAAATATTTTTCAAGTGAAGTGTGAAGATAGATAATTAAAGTCATCCCAGAATTAACACTGAAGATAGATCAATAAAGTCATCCCAGAATTGTTTGCGTATGTCGTATTTTCACGTGCCGCCGTGTGGGACAGAAATTCTACCATTATTTAGCGTGGCGTTTGATGAACATTATCATCAAATTATGGCGAGCATTCATTTAAACCATTAATTTGAACAGTTATAGTTGCATCAGTGCAATAGACTCTGAACTGCTCTGGTAGTTGGATTGTGTGGATTCTTTTTTTTTTTTTTTTTTTGGTCTGTGGATTTCAGAATATAGTGAACACTTTAGAGAGAATCGTTTTTGATTCTGAATCTCAGACAATCTCCCAATTCCTCAGAGCTATAAGCTGTAGCTTTAAGTGTATTTCTCAGATGAAGTGGGCCCTAGGAATTCTAATTGCCAGCTTCACGTTTTGCTAATCACTTTCTGGTTGCCAATATTGTAGTTAGAGAGCCAGTGTTGAGAACGGCAAACAACAACAACAGCATTAAATAAATAATAGGAACATTTTATAATAACAATTATTCCACCCGCCGCCCCACATATGTTGCTAATCGGCCGGGAAATGCATCTTTTCTACATTACATACATCATACATATATACAAATAACTCCACCCGCCGCCCCACAGGGTTGTACACTAAGACATCTCCTATACCGAGAAAAGCTCGAATAAGCAAATCGAAGATCAAAACAATGTTGATTTTCTTTCTTGACAGTAGGAATATTGTACATACACAATTTTTTTTCCCGCAAACTGTCAACGAAGTGTTTTACAAAGCCTCAGGAAAAGGGTGAATCGAGTGAGAACAGATATTCCACATAAGTGGATTCTGCGTCATGCCAACGCCCCATTCACATGGACACTTCCACGAATTTTTGACCTCAAAAGGCGTTCCTGTTGTTCCACAGCCCCGTAATTCATCTGATCTGAGTCCTTGTGATTTTTTTCTTTTCCCGAAATCGAAAAATGTCTTAAAAGGACGTCATTTCGGGAACCCGGAGAACATTGAAAAGAATGTGACCGACATGTTAAAGGCCCTATCAACTGAAGGCTCTCTGCACCAAGACTGGGATCAACGGCTCCGCCAGTGTGTAGCTGCCGAAGGAGACTATTCTGAAGGAGACAATACTGTTGTTTGAAAAAATAAAAAGTTTGGTAGATAAAGACATAGTCACATTACTTTTCTCACACATCTCGTAATCTTGACGGTCTCAGAACATCAAAGGCAGACTAGCACTTGATCTCAGAAAAGAACTGGCCCCCATATCTGAGAACGATCTTGAACATTTTATATCGGTGCTAGGCTATCTGGACCTCATAGAAGAGGATGCTACTTTCAACAGTTATCACAATAGCCGTACAGAACAACACTCTCCACGACACGCCGGTGGTAAACTCATGTCGAGACAAGAGAGCATCGAGCAAGTTAGTCACACAATTGGGATCGTCTCCCACACGCAATGTGCAGCAGACAGACTGCCCTCCCCAGAATTCGGATGAAAAGAAATGAAATGATAACTGATATCATGGTAATGGTGACGCACGTTGATGGAATCATAACACCCACTACGACAACAGGTGGCAGTCCCGTATGGAAAACTACGACCAACAACCCACACATATTTTTTACATCGATCTTGTAATTGGCTTGATGTAGCCTGCCGCGAATTCATCTTCCGTGCCAACGTTTTCATCTCAGAGCAGCAAATGCAATCTATATCCTCAATTTTGGGCTGGATGTATTCCAGTCTCTGTCTTACTCTAAGTTTTTACTCTCTAAACCTCCCTCTAGTAATATGGAAGTTATTCCCTGATGTCTTAACAGTTGTTCTATCATCCTTCCCCTTCTTTTTATCAGTGTTTTCCATATATTCTTTTCCTCGCTGATTTTTCTGAGAGCAATCAGATTCCTTATCAGTCAATTGAATTTTCAACATACGTCTGTAGCACCGTACGTCAAATGCTTCATTCTCTTCTGTTCCGGTTTTCCCACAATCCACGTTTCTCTGCCATGTAATGCTGTGCTCCAAACGTCCATTCTCAGAAATTTCTTTCTCAAATTAAGGTCTATGTTTTTGAGACTAATAGACTAGTCTTGGTCAGGAATGTCCTTTTTGACACTACTAGTCTGCTCTTTATGTCCTCCTTGCTCCGTCAGTCATGAGATATTTTGCTGCCAAGCTAGAAGAATTGCTTAACTTTGTCTATTTCATGATCCCCAATACCGATGTTAAGTTTATCGCCATTCTCATTGCTGCTACTTCTCATTACTTTCTTCAGCTTACCCTCAGTCCATATTCAGTACTCATTAGACTCTTCGTCAGTTAAACAGACTCTGTAATTATGCTTCACTTTCAACGAGTAAAGCAGCATCATCATCGAATCTTATCATTGATATCCTTTCATCTTGAATTTTAATCAAATTCTTGAACATTTCTTTTATTTACGTTATTGCTTCTTAGATGTGTACACTGAACAGTTGGGGCGAAAGACTACATCCGTAGTCAATTTGAGCACTTTGTTCTTAATCTTCCAGTCTTATTGTTCCCTCTTAGTTGTCGAAAATATTGTATATTACCCGTTTTTCCATAAAGTGTGCCCCTGTTTTTGCAGAATTTCGATCATCTTCCACCATTTCACACTGTGGAACTTTTTTTCCACGTCGAAAAAGTCCTGTGAACGTTAATCGATTTTTTTCTTCAGTCTGGCTGCCATCATCAACCGCAACGTCAGAAATGCCTCTCTGGATGCCTTTACCTTTCCTAAAGCCAAACTGATCACCATCTAACACACCATGAATTTTGCTTCCATTCCTTTGTATATCATCCGAGTCAGCAGCTTGGACGCATAAACTGTTAGTTTGACTGTTCGACAATTTTCACACTTGTTGGCTCGTGCTATCTTCGGAATTGTATAGACAAAGTTCTTCCGAAAGTCTGATGGTATATCGCTAGCCACATATATTCCAGAATGTTATCAATCGCTTCCGTCTAATTTGATCTTAAGTCGTCCAAAGCTCTTCTAAATTCTGATTCTAATACTTGATTTCCTACCTCTTCCCTACCAACTATTATTCCATCTTCCAGCATGTTTCGGACAAGTATTCCATCTCATTGAGACAATTAGCGTAATCCTTCCATCTATCCGTTCCCCCATCTGCATTTAACAGTGGAGTTCTCATTCATCTCTTAATGTTACCGCCGTAGCTTTTAATTTCACCGAAAGTTGTTTTTACTTTTCTGTACGCTGAGTCTGTCTGTCCAACATTTTTCATGCAGCCACTTCGCCTTAGCTTCCCTGCACTTCTACTTATATCGTTCCTAAGTGACTTACATTTCCGCATTCCTGAATTTCCCTGAACATTTTTGTACTTTCTTCTCTCGTTGACCAACTGAGGTACTTCTTGTGTTATCCATGCTTCGTTCGCAGTTACCTTATATGTACCTACGGTTTACTTTACATTTTCTGTGTTTGTCTTTTTTAGATGTGTGCTTTCGTCTTCAACTGGACTGTCTACTGAACTGTTCATTACCTATTATTATCAATTGCCTCATAGACTTTCAGGCATATCTCTTCATTCCTTAGTACTTCCGTAGCTCACTTCTTTGCGCATTGGTTCTTCCTGACTCGTCTCAAACTTCAGCCTGCTCTTCAGCCTTACTAAATTCTGATCTGAGTATATATGTGCTCCTGTGTACGCCTTACAGTTCAATATCTGATTTTCAAATATTTGCCTGACCACATTGCAACGTAACTAGATTCTTTCCATACCTCCTGGTCTTTTCCAAATATACCTACTTCTCTTGTGATTGTTGAAGACAGTATTTGCTAATACTAGGTGAAGTTTATTGTAGATCTCAATTAGTCTTTCTTCTTTCTCATTCCCCTACTAAGCCCGTATGGTCCTGTAACCATTTCTTGTATTCCTTTCCCTACCAAACGCATTCCAGTCCCCCCATGGCTGTTAGATTTTCATCTCCTTTTACGTACTGTTTTACTCGTTCAGTATCCTCATATACTTTACCTCTTCGTCTTTTGCTTGCGACTTTGACATGTATACCTGAATTGTTGTGGTCATTGTTGGTTTGCTGTCGATTCTGATGAGAACAATCCTATCACTATTGTGTACGCAGAACCCTACTCTCTACCCTGCCTTCAAGTTCATAACGAATCCTACTGCCATTATTCCATTTTCCGCTGCTGTTGATATTAACCTATACTCCCCTGATTAAAAATCCACGTCTTCTATTCATTTCACTTCAATGATTCCCATTATATCTAGATTGCGCCTTAGCATATACCTTTTCAGATTTTCTGGTTTCCTTACCATGTTCAAAACTCCTGGCATCCGGAAATCTGAATGGGGGATTAGCCTGGAATTTTTTGCTAATGGAGAGATCGTCATGACAAATTTTCATTACAAGCCACATGTCCTGTGGATATACGTTATGTGTCTTTAATGTAGTCTCTAACTTCACCTTTCCTAAACAACCTACTGAAATGCACTATAATTAACATTTTACAGTGAGTAATTCTATCGTTACCGAAGGAAAATAATACCGGTTAGGAGGAGGAAAGTGTACAACAGACCCTTCTGGAGGGAGAATCTGTTACAAACCTAATTTAAATACTGATAATTTTGAAATGATGGAATATAGAACAAGCGCTCACGAACCGCACAGGGAGGAAAAGGGCAGTATGTAAACACAAAAAATATTGATTAGCAAATAAGGGATAGTTAAACGGTCGCCAGCCTTCTAGGGCAATGAATACCGAGAATCTTAAGAGAGGTAATGGAAAAGAAATTTTCCTCAGAATGATGGCTATCATCTCCCAAATTTCTTGGAGAAATGTGATCTGTTTCAGCTTCTAATTCTTCTCCTGACCTCACGCAACACATACCACTCTCGTCTGAGTGTATGACGTCAGCCTTAATCTCGGTGATGTTGTAATCTACGTGGCTTTCGATTAGTCGTACCCGATCACCAACGGCAAACTCGTCTTGCCCCTCTTCAGAAATTTGGCCTTGGGTTTCGTTGAGGCTCGCTACTTCAATCACTACAACATTTGGACAAGGCTGCCTCTTCTGTACAGAGCTTTCCGTTTCTTCGTAAACGCTAATTTCATGTGGGTTGAGAAGCGTCAAATATTGTCCGCTCTTCCCATTAGCACAACTCCCATACAATCCTCTGAAATTCTTCAGTTCGTCCTATATCCGACCGAACTGACCTAGCCATCCCTCCTCGCGTTCCGCGTTGCCCTGCGCGATAACGGAAGTTTTATCCCATATCGGCTTCTTTAATTTCGCAGCGAATCACATTGTATTGGAGCCTGTAGTATTGTTGTTGCATTAACAGCGGCCGCCTCTTCCTCAATGACCGGTACTTTATTTTAATCGTTGTTACGGACAGTGATCACTTTGTCGATGCCGTTTCATTTTCAGTTATTGTTACTGTGGGTGCGTTACTCGCTCTGTCTTTTTGCACATTCTCCCATCGCCGATTTTTCCATTCGCATCTGTCATAGCGACATTGCCCATGCTTTCTCCTGGGCTGCCTAGGTCTTCCCCGCCCGATGGGCCCTAAACCGGCGCGGCTAATGGTTTCCCCGATTAAGTACGGCAGGCCCGTTTCTATCTGGCTGTCGCAACGGCTGCTTTTGCTCCCGCCTACTGTCATTCTGCTGAGAACCACGTACCACATTCACTTGATACTGGCATCTGTCACTTCTATTATTATTTTCGCACTATGACTCTTATTGTTACTGTGGTGTGAGCTATTATTACCATGGTGATGATTACCGTTATTGACATGGTTATTGTTATTATAGTTGTTGCCCTCGTGCTGATTGTTGCTCTTACCACGTCTCTTAAAATTTTCAAGGTTATTTCGCCAGTTGTCTTCATTCTCGACCTTTCCTAAGAATGCAGTAGTTGTTCTGTAACTACTGCCTAACTACCTCTTGGAATCACCTGGAAGCTTCTTCTACAACTCCCAGAAAGTCGATCACGCAAATTTTCTAATTTGCAGATCCAATTTTCGCAAAATTCTTTCATTGAGCAGCACGAGTTTGTGTCGTAGGATTTTGACACTACGAAATCGTGCCATACACTCTCCTGCTTCTGCTCTGACCAATGTTCTTTCAAGAAAGCATTATCAAATTCTTCAAAGCTCAAGTTTACGATATCGAGGTTTACGCCCCATCACATAGCCTCGCCCGCTAGCACGTCGATTACAGCGTTAATTTTTCTCTTATCCGTCCACGCTTCAGGAAATACCCTTTCACAATTTTTACTGAAATCGGTAGCGTGCGATCCACTCTGTTATTTGAGGGTATCGAAACGCTCCTCCTTCGCAAGGATTTCAGTAATATGTGCGTCACATGACACATAGTACAGCCTTTTGTCTAATTTCTGTTCTAGTTCGGTTACTTTTGTAACTACTCGATATCGTTTCCACTTCCCTCTTTTTCTCATCACACCTATGTTTCTTCACACTAGTATCTACATGTGATACTAACCTTTGCAAATTAGTAACCTTTTCCCTATCGTCTCTTCGCGCAAATTCTTTTTCATTTACTTTATTTTCAATAATGGGATCAACAGTCTGTCCCAGTTTCTGTTCGAGCCTCCCTACTTCTGTCTGAAAACAACTTTTTCTGCTCCCTTTTTTTTTGACTGTATCTCTGTCATGTTCTGCTAAAGATGACCAATTTCGGTATTCATTGTAAATGTTTCTTCCTTGATTTCATCTGCTTTCGTGTTAACAACTGCAATGTTATTGTTAAGAATAAAGATTGCTTTGGCCTAATCATCCATTTTACTTAATTGTGCATCAGTTCTACTGTTATTTGGTCTGGATTAAGCATTAAGTGATTCGGACTGAGCATTAATTTCACTAATGAACATTTTCAACAAATCGTTTATATTTCTGGATATTATTGATTTCGACTCTATCTCTGGTTCTTTCTTAACGGCTTCCTCGTATCCAGGGTCAATGGATTCGGTTTTGATTTTTATTCCGAATTTCGAGGCATCTGCCAGAGCCAGGAATTCCATTTTCTTCAGTTCCTGTGTTTCAGTGGTAGTGTCTGTGATGCTAGCCACCGGGTCCTAAGCAATGGGTTCCGCTGCGAGCGTTCCCCTTTGTTCTACCGATTATTCCCCGTTAAGTACAATCAAATTATGACTACCATTTATGTTCATCTTGTTGCCTGTTTTACTTACTATTGCCGTGCGTGTACGACTTTAGTCGCAACGAAAGAGTTTAAGTCACTTCGAATCCGCACAATGCAAAATTCGTGCCAAGAACAATACCACATTGATAGTTTCCTGTCACTAGCGTCGCTACATGTAATCTCCCCCTTCCTAATCGGCCTACTGGATTGCGATGTAACTGACCGTGATCGCGTATGCCTTATGAAATTTTACAGTGAGTAAGTCTATTGTTACCGAAGGAAAATTATACCGGTTAGTAGGAGGAAAGGGTAAACAGTCCCATTTGAAGAAAGAATCTATTGTAAACCTAATTTAATTTTCAAATAGTGGAAAAAAGTGCAATCGCATACGAACCACACACGGGGAAAAAGAGTACCACCTAATATTTAATACAAAAAATACTGATTAACAAAAAAGGGATAATTAAATGGTCGCCAGTCGACAAAGGCACTGAATATTCAGAACCTTAAGAAAGGTAATGGCAAAGAAAATCAAGCAAATAATCACTGACGTCACAACAGAAGGTTGTCACGCTTTCCACAGCACAACAGTTCACGAGAAAATAAGTGAATCATAAGGCACTGAGGTTGCAGTTACTTAATTTGAAGTACTAAATTTTCAAAGTAAAGTTAAATGAAGTTGCTAGTTAAATAAATGACTGTAACTGAAACTTTGTTTCGTAACAAATAATTTTCAGTAACCTCAGCATAACGTAGTGCAAAATTTTGAAGAAGGCAAACAATTTACTTTTAATTATTGAAAAATTGAATTGAGTTTACTTTAAGCAAATGAGCAGCCTATTTATTTTTATCACAACAATAAGCTACATACAAAGCCAGCAGTAGTCACTCGCTGAGCTAAATAAAAATTAAATGGAATTACACACTCTTAATTTGTGCTATATCTCTAGTTATTTGTTTTGCCAGTAAAATTTTATGTTACTTTAAATGAGTGAAGTTAACACTCAAAACTGCAAATTAGTTAAGCCTCTATTATGCAGTACAAGAATGAACAGTAACTGAGGAGGCAAGATTTAGACAGAAATTGGTCATTAGCAAACTGGAAGTAAATAGTTAATCTGTTTTCAAATGGCGATGATTCCTATGTCAAGAGACATGCATCTGCTTTGTAAATATGTTAATAAGATATGTTATACTACGAAAACTTTGAATCCATTCGGATAAGACAACAGCTTGGACTATAAATACGAAACTAACAGATTATGTTAACGTGAACCCGGTTCCTAAAAACAAGATTTCTATGTTAGTCAGCATGTGAGGAGAGTGGTGTTAGTGATGAACACATCGCTGCCAATGGTGGTACAGTCAAGCTAGCGCAGTGTCAGGGTGAACTGCCAGTGCACACCTTACGACGAAAGTTAGAACTTAACAGGGATGAACTCACCTAAAGACCATCCGTTTCTGCTGTGCTGCAGATTGATGATGGTGTTATCCAAGTATGGGATGCGACGTCTGTTCGCACACTCAACAAGGATCGCACTGTTTCGACGCGCAAGAGTTAGAGAGCCGGTGACATGAGATAACCGCCTCTAGGCTGGGCGCCAGTCCCGAATGCTGCTACGAAAGCTCGGTGTTTGGTCATTATTGAATTGAAGTGCATGTTTATAAACAATGAGACTTGCTTGACTGAGATTCGAAAAATGTGGATGTTGTGGATATCAACTGAAGGAGTGATTTTCACTACATGTAATCGTTCATCACGACCTTAAATAGTTTTGACACAGCATATAAAACGAAGAACGACGCTTTATACAAGAAAAACAAAAAGATCCCCAATGTATAACACGAATCCTTTCAGTATGTTGTACGCCTTTGTTGTTATATGTATTAAGGCAAAGAAAAATTTTACTTGCACCCTAAAGAACTATTTCCTTTCAGTATAACCTGCGTAGGTGATACTCCACGTGGTAGTAATTCCACTGTACAATTGCTTTATGTAACCTGGCGAAGCGGTGCTGTATGAGTCAATCTTGAGAAACAAAAAAGTCGGCAGAATATCCTCAGCCTACTGTTCCGATAATTACCTTTCTTGTTGAGGACCTTATCATTTATACGGGTACTACGCCAGGCGACGACGTCACCTAAACAAAATCCTTGGGTCCATCATCATTAACTACAAACATCAGCTAGTAAAGTGACACAGCCTCTGATAAACTGTCCCATCCAAATTTGTGAAACAATAACAAAACTTTCTCATTTTATACTGGTGCCGAGGGAATGATAGAGTACTACGAGAAGAATTGATATACTGTGTACAAATCACAATTAGTTTCAAAACTATAATTCTTTAACGATTTCTCACGGTAACAACACTCAAGTTATCTTAAAAACGAACGTCTGAAGAACCTGCCGCAGTTTTCTACTGTTTCTTGTCGACTATGCCCAGATGGGGACGCAATATTGTTCATGTAATTCGTCCGGAGCACAGTAGTTTCCAGCCATTCAAACTAGTACATGACACCTGACATTGCTAGCGAAGTAATAAACCATATATAATAATAATATGATAAAACAAGTGTCATGGTAAGAACATTATGTCCTCTGAATTAATTGTTTTGTATTATTCACGATAACAACATCCACGGGTGATAAGGTAACGTCTCACCGCCAATGGACGGCAATCCTGTAACTACTACTATGTACTATATTGTGTCGGTACACCCCTTGAGTAGTAGATTAATGGAGTTAAGAATAATGTCACGGCCATTCAAGGGGATGTTGTAATCAATTAATTACTTCTTACACTGTAAAGATAAAATTTTACATGGCCACTGTAATTATGCTGCTGTGGACCGAGCGGTTCTAGGCGCTACAGTCTGGAACGCGTGACCGCTACGGTCGCAGGTTCGAATCCTGCCTCGGGCATGGACGTGTGTGATGTTCTTAGGTTAGTTAGGTTTAAGTAGTTCTACGTTCTAGGTGACTGATGACCTTAGAAGTTAAGCCCCATAGTGCTCAGAGCCATTTGAACAATTTTTTTATTCTACTGTGTATTTTTTATTTTCGACTTTATAAATATCTGAGGCACGAATCGGCTCCTAGCTTCTGTTTTCAAGTGTACGTATAAATGTAAGAAAGCCTTTTTATGTTATTTACTAGCTGACGAACCCGGCATTGCTCAGGTATTCATTTCGCTAACGAAGCATATGTAGGTCTACTCCCGCAGTAGACTCGGTGTGAGATGACCCGGGACACTCTTTTCACTCTGGGAGCAGTTGCCTTCTGTGTCTACGACACAATTTTGTGAACGTTTCTATGGCAACGCTTCTTCATAACTCTACAGACGCCCACTGTTTTCGCCTACAGCCGGTAGCGCTTCGCAGTTGAAAGCGCTGCCAGGTGTCAGCGGTTTCCTTAAGTTGACTCGACTGTAGGAGCGTATCAGTAGTAAAGAATAAATGCGTTAAAGCCTCATACATGATGCGGGATTTTTTCATGCATCTCACTGTTTATGACATCATATCTTCTCATCTGTGTGCCAGACACTGATATAATTCTGTAGGTACATTTAACTTCATATGTGAATACTCCCTGCAAAATGTTTTGCGAATAGAGTTAGTACCAAAGAAGTGATAAATTTAAACATAATGAAAAATGCAGGATTGTTTCACGTATCTCAGTATTTATAACATTATACCTTCCAAACTATATTTGATACCATGATATAATTTTACAGGTGCATATAGCGCCATTTGTGGATATCCCTGTTGATCCATCATAGACAGGGGACATCAGTTGGTCAAGTAATTGTCAATATCAACGAAATTCGCCAACTGCCATGTAAATGAGATTTTCTTTTCTTTTTATTTTGACTACCAGTTTTGGCATTTCACTATACCATCTTCAGGCTCCATATTAATCTCTCAAAATAAACGATATTGTCATACATATATTCCTTGATGTTGTGAATTCAGAGCGTTTCACAAGTGGTTCATTCGAAGACTTGGCAGCAATTCTGGGGTGGCTGTCGAGTCTCTTGGTGAATTCTGTTCAAAGAAGAGCGGCCCTTGTGTAAAGATGCATGTGAATCGGCACCACAGTCACATACGGCTGGTGCAATGTCTCTTCATGCACAACACGTGATTTAACAGTTCCCCAAATTCGGCGATTCTGTGTATTCACTGCACCCTGTAGTGTAAAATGTGCCTTGTCACTCCATACAATATAGTCCGGCAATATGTCATCAACTTTGATCCATACCAGAAACTGAAGAGCGGATTCTGAATTCAGAATGTTGCAGTGGATCACAAGGCTTCAGTTGCTGCTCATTCTGGATCTTGTACGGGTAAGGACTTAAAAAAGACCGAAATACTTTCTGTATTGTTGACCATGAGATGAACAATTCTCGTGATGGTGCACGAGTACTAGCACTTCAAATGGTTCAAATGGCTCTGAGCACTATGGGACTTAACTTCTGACGTCATCAGTTCCCTAGAACTTAGAACTACTTAAACCTAACTAGCCTAAGGACATCACACACATCCATGCCCGAGGCAGGATTCGAACCTGCGACCGTTGCGGTCGCTCGGCTCCAGACTGTAGCGCCTAGAACCGCACGGCCACTCCGGCCGGCTAAGGTGATGATGATGATGACGATGTTTGGTTTGTGGGGCGCTCAACTGCACGATCATCAGTGCCTGTACAAACTCCAAATATTTACGCTATCCAGTCCAGCCACAATCATGAACGATAATGATGATGAAATGATGAGAACAACACAAACACCCACTCCCCGGGCAGAGAAAATCCCAAACCCGGCCGGAAATCGAACCCGGGAACCCGTGATCCAGAGGCAGCAACATTAGCCACTAGACCACAAGTTGCGGACCTTTCAGACGGCGATACTGTCAAAATGCAGCAATGTACTTGCTGCCGTTCACATAAAACGTAGCACTAATAGCGCACGATCTCTCTTCTCGATAGCCACGCTGTCAAATGAGAGTCATACCGTCATACAGACTGTGTACAGCTCCAGATTTGCACCAGATGGCCAAATTTGGAACTATTTTTTTCCCCAGAGCAAACCGCTTCTAGATTAATGCATTAACGTATCTACCAGGTTTCACTGCCATCCGATAGTACAGCCAACCCTCGACCTCCGTGAGTAGCTGCAATTTAATTACAACCACCCGGTACATAGTGAAGGCCAGTTTACCACTTTTCACATCCACTCCGGTTCACTCGAGCGAGGTGTCAATATACAGCCCGCCCTAGCTCAAAGGCAGTAAAGATGTAAAGACAGTGTAGGTGCAATAAGTGATTAAAACTACAGTGAAATGGCATAGAAGTATCATTGTCCTGTTTTTGCCCACCCTCCTAGCCGCGCGGTCTAACGCGCAGCTTCCCGAGCGGGAAGGCGTGCTGGTCCCCGGCACGAGTCCGCTGATTAGTGTCGAGGTCCGGTGTACCGGTCTGTGGATGGTTTTTAAGGTGGTTTTCCATCTACCTCGGCGAATGCGGGCTGGTTCTCCTTATTCTGCCTCAGTTACACTACGTCGACGATTGCTGCGCATATACTTTCTCCATGTATGCATACACCATTATTACTCTACCACATAAACATTGGGGTTACACTCATCTGCTGTGAGACGTTCCCGGGGAAGGGGGGGGGGGGGGGGGGGGTACGGTACGTCCCCACTGGGGGCAGAACCGCACAACCGCACAATAACATGGTGCGGGGCGGTGGTGGGGTGGGTGGAGTGCTGTGGCCTGTTGTGGGGTTGTAAGCACTGAAGGCTACAGCAGGACGAAGCTTCTCCGTCAGTTCTAGGTCTCTGGTTCAATACACAGTACATAATCATTGTCCTTTCCTGTTTAACTTTGCGTCGGGTCGGTTCGACTCTTGATCGCTAGCACTGAATGAAGCAAGCTGCAAAATTAATGTCCACCTACCACAGTATAGCGTTCATTCACCATCTGTTGCTCTGTATTCGTAGGTACTATGCAGACTATGTTAAAAGCAGCGTTGAAGAAAACCATCGTCCATACTTACGACTGCATAGTTCAAATGGCTTTGAGCACTATGGGACTTAACATCTGTGGTCATCAGTCCCCTAGAACTGAGAACTACTTAAACCTAACTAACCTAAGGACATCACACACATCCATGTCCGAAGCAGGATTCGAACCTGCGGCCGTAGCAGTCGCGCGTTTCCGGACTGAGCGCCTAGAACCGCTAGACCACCGCGACCGGCTATTGTCTTTTAGCTGCTGTGTCAACAAGCCCACATTTACGTCGATGGCACATCCACTACTAGTTCAGGCAGCTTATGTCACATGCAAGACAGCCAGAAATGTGCTAAGTCCAACTCGAAATATTACGAGATTAATAGTCAATACTCTGCTACGAAATGAGTTTCACACTCGGACCTTTTCAGTGGATTCTTCAAATGAAGATGCTCGCCAAAAATGTTCTGTATATGCGTACTGAACACGCCACGCAGAATTCTTTACAAAGGCCGATAGTTTCACACGCTGTTTTCTCTACAACAAACACTCCAAAATCTCCCAAACTTCACAGAACTGTCCGTAACTGCATCTGCTTGCACGGCGATACAAACCGAACGCGATATAACAGTCTTTTCTTCATTTTGCAAATAATTTTTCGGACACATCTAACAGTACTTCTTGTCCGGCAGCTAGTCCATGACTGACTGAATGCTGTTGCTTTCAGGGCATATAACACATCGCAACGTGCGGGAAAGACTTTACTATCATTGGTTGATAAAAACGAACGGCCAATCATATTAATCCTTCATGATCATATTCGCGCTCAATCTGCTTTACTCCAATCAACATTTGCAGATGCATCTATATCATTTCATACTACAAATATTAAAAATGTTCCACTGAACTAAACAAAACGAAAATTAAGAGAAAACTATGCTTGGAATATACTTTAGAAATGATCATTCTCTTACTGCCTTTCTGGCTGTCTTATTACAAAAGCAAACGCTCCGCCAGTTAGAGGGATTCACAGTTTTTCATGACATACTGGTGGCATAACACTTGCGAATTACGTAAGGTGTAATACAAATATAGAATTGAAATTTGACGTATGTCCCACATACACACTCACACTCACTCTCATTTACTCTCACCCTAACATAAAATATAAATATTAACTTTTAAACTGTTATTTCCATTACGAATTAAAAATTTGGGAAAGTTTATAATTGAAAATCTTTATAAATTAAATCAGCACACTAAGAGTGCTATTACTGTTTTCAAATAACAAAAGAAATATAAACTGTTACTATTAATATCTGAATTTATTTTCTTAAGTGTCAGTTTGGTACTTTTTTAATAGGTTTTTTTTTACCTCTGAAACTATTATAGGTAGTGGTACCAATTTCGACGCCAAGCTCATCTGAATAACAAAACGTCATGTACCAAATTTGGAATACAATAGCTAATATTTAAAGTAGTTATTTAGTTTCTTAGGTGAGGTGAATAAGTGATTTTAGTACGTGCCACAGTGAGCATTCTCACAGTCCACTTTAGCGACAGGTAGGGCTATGACGCATATGGCAGGCCACATACCGGCCGCCACCGAACGCTACTATACTGCAGGTTCACAAAACAGCTTGCCATAACGTAACAAACATACTGCAAAAATCTGCAGGCACTTAATAGTTGCGACTTTACAACTTGAAAGGTCAATTTTTCATCTAGCTCTATTATTATGGATGTGTTACACGAAATGAAAATTTGGATGACAGTACCAGTGATGATTAATCAAAGTCAAATGGACAAATATCAACACAAGGGTGCCGTAGAACGAAGGGGTACTACTTTTTTTTTAAGGGGGTTGTGATACCAAGACATTAGTTCGTCTCTGTAGGGTTTACTGTAACAACAATGATTTGTGGGTGTCAGTCATCGGAAGAAGTGGATCACTTGTAGTTACAACGGAATGATCGTCATCTAACCCATACAGTTGTAGCACACCATGTGGCTTCGTCCACAGTTCTGACACTGTTCATTTGAAGCTGGAACTCTGCAATAGGTTTGAATCGACGTACGTTGGCGGTTGGTAACCAGCTACTGCTGGCTACATTGGCGACATGCGTTCCATTGTTTCCAGTTTCCGAAAGCCACGAACGTGAGAGGTTGCAACAGGAAGATGAACCCTGCGGCTGGCATACTTATTGATCAAATATATGTAGAGTTACGTACAATCTGCTTGAAAACAGTCTTTGTTTATGAGTGGTAGGCAATATATTGGCTACAATCCTTCAGTGAGCTCTGTTGGTGATCTGTGGGTGCACATAGAAAACACAAGATGGGGTATTATTTATTGGTTTGTATATTTATTGATTTATTTTACCTGGAAGGTTTATGGCCATCAGGCCCTCTATTACATCTGATTAGTCATTCTGTATATGTACTTCGCATTGCATTACTTATGCAGCCATGTTATAGATTACACCTAACATACAACATTAGAAAACAGAAGGTAATTACAAGAGGCAGAAAAATCGAAACGCAATTTACATTACTTCTTGATTACAATACACACCTGTTACAGGGTGACAGCTTAAAATTTTGAAGACTAGCAACAATGGACATGAACGAAGGGATAGGAATTAGACGGACAGGAATAAGACGGTTATAAAACACTGTTAATGGACATAAAAGAAAAGAGAGTGACAAGACTGACTGAGAAATGAAAAGAATGTTTGTTGTTGTTGTTGTTGTTGTTGTTGTGGTCTTCAGTTCAGAGACGGGTTTGATGCAGCTCTCCATGCTACTCTTTCCTGTGCAAGCTTCTTCATCTCCCAGTACCTACCGCAACTTACATCCTTCTGAATCTGCTTATAGTATTCATCTATTGGTCTTCCTCTACGATTTTTACCCTCCACGCTGCCCTCCAATACTAAATTGGTGATCCCTTGATATCTCAGAACATGTCCTACCAACGGATCCCTTCTTCTAGTCAAGTTGCGCTACAAATTTCTCCTCTCTTCAATTGTATTCAATACCTCCTCATTAGTTATGTCATCTACCCATCTAATCTTCAGCATTCTTCTGTAGCACCACATTTCGAAAGCTTCTATTCTCTTCTTGTGCAAACTATTAACTGTCCCTTTTTCACTTCCATACAAATACTTTCATAAACGACTTCCTGACACCTAAATCTAACTCGATGTCAACAAATTTCTCTTCTTCAGAAACGCTTTCCTTGCCATTGCCAGTCTACATTTTATATCCTCTCTACTTCTACCATCATCAGTTATTTTGCTCCCCAAACAGCAAAACTCATCTACTACTTTAATTGTCTCGTTTCCTAATCTAATTCCCTCAGCATCACCCGACTTAATTCAACTACATTCCATTATCCTCGTTTTGCTTTTGTTGATGATGATGTTGACGATGATAATCCTTGCACCTTTCTCCTTTCAAGACACTTTCCGTTCCGTTCAACTGCTCTTACAAATTCTTTGCTGTCTCTGACACAATTAGAATGTCATTGGCGAACCTTCTCCATGGATTTTAATACCTACTCCGAGTTTTTCATTTGTTTCCTTTAGTGCTTGCTCAGTATACAGATTGAACAACATCTGGGATAGGCTACAATCCTTTCTCACTCCCTTCCCAACTACTGCTTGCCTTTCATGCCCCTCGACTCTTATAACTGCCATCTGGTTACTGTACAAATTGTAAATAGCCTTTCGCTCCCTGTATTTTACTCCTGCCACCTTCAGAATTTGAAAGAGAGTATACCAGTCAACATTGTCAAAAGCTTTCTCTAAGTCTACAAATGCTAGAAACGTAGTTTTGCCTTTCCTTACTCTATCTTCTAAGATAAGTGGTAAGGTCAGTATTGCCTCACGTGTTCCAATATTTCTACGGAATCCAAACTGATCTTCCTCGAGGTCGGCTTCAACCAGATTTTCCATTCGTCTGTAAAGAATTCGCGTTAGTATTTTGCAACCGTGATTTATTAAACTGATAGTTTGGTAATTTTCACATCTGTCAACACCTACTTTCTTTGGGATTGGAATTATCGTATTATTCTTGAAGTCTGAGGGTATTTCGACTGTCTCATACATCTTGCTCACCAGATGGTAGAGTTTTGTTAGGCCTGGCTCTCCCAAGGCTGTCAGTAGCTTTAATGGAATGTTGTCTACTCCCGGGACCTTATTTCGACTTAGGTTTTTCAGTGCTCTGTCAAACTCTTCACGCAGTATCATATCTCCCATTTCATCTTCATCTACAACCACTTCCATTTCCATAATATTGTCCTCAAGTATACCGCCCCAGTATAGACCCTTTATGTACTCCTTCCACTTTTCTGCTTTTCCTTCTTTTCCCTTCTGAGCTCTTGATATTCAAAGAAGTGGTTCTCTTTCCTCCAAAGGTGTCTTTAATTTTCCTGTAGGCAGTATATACCTTACCCCTAGCGAGATATGCCTCTTCATCCTTACATTTGTCCTCTAGCCATCCTTGCTTAGCCATTTTGCACTTCCTGTCGATCTCTTTTTTGAGACATTTGTATTCCTTCTTGCCTGCTTCATTTACTGCATTTTTATATATTCTCCTTTCAACAATTAATTGCAATATTAATTTCTCTTACCCAGGGATTTCTATTAGCCCTCGTCTTTTTACCTGCTTGATCCTCTGCTACCTTCACTATGTCAACCCTCAAAGCTACCCATTTTTCTTGTACTGTATTTCTTTCCCTCATTCCTGTCAATCGTTCCCTAATGTTCTCCCGGAAACTCTCTACAACCTCTGGTTCTGTCAGTTTATCCAGGTCCCATCTCCTTAAATTCCCACCATTTTGCAGTTTCTTCAGTTTTAATTTACAGTTCATAACCAATAGATTGTGGTCAGAGGCCACATATGCCCCTGGAATTGTCTTACAATTTAAACTGTGTCCATTATATAATCTATCTGAAACCTTCCAGTATCTCCAGGCCTCTTCTATGTATACAACCTTCTTTAATGATTCTTGAGCAAAGTATTAGCTATGTTTAGTTATGCTCTGTGCAAAATTCTACCAGGCGGCTTCCTCTTTCATCCCTTACCCCCATTCCATGTCCACCTACTACGTTTCCTTCTCTTCCTTTTCCTACTATCGAATTACAGTCACCCATGACTTATAAATTTTCGTCTCCCTTCACTACATGAATAATTTCTTTTATCTCCTCATACATTTCATCAATCTCTTCGCCATCTGCGTAGCTAGTTGGCATATAAACTGTGGCAGGTGTGGGCTTCATGTCTATCTCGGGCAAAATAATGCGTTCACTATGCTGTTTGTAGTAACGTACCCGCACTCCTATTGTTTAATTCATTATTAAACCTACTCCGGCATTCCCCTATTTGATTTTGTATTTACACTACTGGCCATTAAAACTGCTACGCCACGAAGATGACGTGCTGCAGACGTGAAATTTAACCGACAGGAAGAAGATGCTGTGATATGCAAATGATTAGCTTTTCAGAGCATTCACATAAGGTTGGCGCCGGTGGCGACACCTACAACGTGCTGACATGAGGAAAGTTTCCAACCGATTTCCCATACACAGCCACAGTTGACCGGCGTTGCCTGGTGAAACGTTGTACTGATGCCTCGTGTAAGGAGCACAAATGAGTACCATCACGTTTCCGACTTTGATAAAGGTCGGATTGTAGCCTATCGCAAATGCGGTTTATCGTATCGCGACATAGCTGCTCTCGTTGGTCTCTATCCAATGACTGTTAGCAGAATATGGAATGGGTGGGTTCAGGAGGATAATACGGAACGTCGTGCTGGATCCCAACGGCCTCGTATCACTAGCAGTCGATATGACAGGCATCTTATCCGTATGGCTGTAACGGATCGCGCAGCCACGTCTCGATCGCTGAGCCAACAGATGGGGACGTTTGCAAGACAACAACCATCTCCACGAACAGTTCGACGACGTTTGCAGTAGCATGGACTATCAGGTCGGAGACCATGGCTGCGGTTACCCTTGTCGCTGAATCAAAGACAGGAGCACCTGCGATGGTGTACTCAACGAGAAACCTGGGTGCACGAATGGCAGAACGTCATTTTTTCGGATGAATCCAGGTTCTGTTTACAGCATCATGATGGGCTCATCCGTGTTTGGCGACATCGCGGTGAACGCACATTGAAAGCGTGTATTCGTGATCGCCACACTAGCCTATCACCGGAGTGCTGGTATGGGGTGCCAATGGTTACACGTCTCGGTCACCTCTTGTTCGCCTTGATGGCACTTTGAATAGTGGACGTAACATTTCAGATGTGTTACGACCCGTGGCCCTACCCTTCATTCGATCCCTGCGAAACCCTACATTTCAGCAGGATAATGCACGACCTCATGTTGCAGGTCCTGTACGGGCCTTTCTGGATACAGAAAATGTTCGACTACTGCCCTGTCCAGCACATTCTCCAGATCTCTCACCAACTGAATACGTATGGTCAAAGGTGGCCGAGCAACTGGCTCGTCACAAGACGCCAGTCACTACTCTTGATGAATTGTGGTACCGTGTTGAAGCTGCATGGTCTGTACCTGTACACGCCATCAATGCCCAGGCGTATCAAGGCCATTATTACGGCCAGAGGTGGTTGTTCTGGGTACTGATTTCTCAGGATCTATGCACCCAAATTGCGTGAAAATGTAATCACATGCCAGTTCTAGTATAATATATTTGTCCAACGAATACCCGTTAATCATCTGCATTTCTTCTTGGTGTAGCACTGTTAATGGCCAGTAGTGTATAAGCCTGTATTCACCTGACCAGAAGTCTTGTTCCATCTGCCACTTAGCTTCACTAATTCCCATTATATCTAATTTTTAACCTATCCATTTTCCTTTTGAAATTTTTTAACCTACCTGCCCGCTTAAGGGATCTGACATTCCACGCTCCGAACCGTAGAACGCCAGTTTTCTTTCTCCTGATAACGACGTCCTCCTGAGTAGTCCCCGCCCGGAGATCCGAATGGGGGACTATTTTACTTCCGGAATATTTTACCCAAGAGGACGCCATCATCATTTAACCATACAGTAAAGCTACATGCCCTCGGGAAAAATTACGGCTGTAGTTTCCCCTTGCTTTCAGCCGTTCGAAGTACCAGCAAAGCAAAGCCGTTTTGGTTAATGTTACAAGGCCAGATGAGTCAATCATGCATACTGTTGCACGTGCAACTACTGAAAAGACTGCTGTCCCTCTTCAGGAGTCACACATTTGTCTGGCATCTCAACAGATGCCCCTCCAGCCGGCCGAAGTGGCCGCGCGGTTCTGGCGCTGCAGTCTGGAACTGTGAGACCGCTACGGTCGCAGGTTCGAATCCTGCCTCGGGCATGGATGTGTGTGATGTCCTTAGGTTAGTTAGGTTTAACTAGTTCTAAGTTCTAGGGGACTAATGACCTCAGCAGTTAAGATCCATAGTGCTCAGAGCCATTTTTTTGATGCCCCTCCATTGTGGTTGCACCTACGGTATGGCTATCTGTATCGCTGAGGCACGCAAGCCTCTACATCAACGGCAAGGTCCATCGTTCATTGGGGGGGGGGGGGGGGGAGGGAAATTCTGACATATGGAATCCATAAACAGAGTATATTATTTCTGATTATTGCAGTTTGGTAATTTAAAATGTGCAGCCAGTCCCCAATAATTCGGTCAACGTTTCTGCTTACATAATATTTGCGACACTGTACATGCGCTGCTCTCCGCGTAAGTCTCGCAACACATAGCGCTTAGTTGGCGCCGGGAACACCAACGCTTACTCCCAAGGCTGTCTACAATGGATGTTGAGTGTGACAGTAGTGTTCTCTTTTAATGTTAGAAGCGCGGCGTTATTGCTATATATTTTAATTATTTTTTGTTATAATTTATTTAAGGAGCTACTACGTGCATATTTGGACTCTTTTACTGGGTTCTTTATTAGGTTTTAGCCCCCATACATTTTATCATAGACGCTTGCACTTTTGTGAGTCAGAAGTTTTCAATACCTGGACATAAATGTTGGCACATAAGCATCTGAAGATGTTGATTTAATTTGCGAAACCTGTCGTGTTCTGCAATAAGAATTCTAGCAGTCGCAGCTTATTCAAATCATAGCTGGTCTTTGTAGCGCACTTCTAGAATGTTGTCCAGTACTCCACAGTGGTTGTAAACAGTAGTAAGCACTCTATCACAAAGCGAAAAAAGTGGTCCAACTAAAACATTCATATTTCTTTACGCACTACACGAATATGTAATAAAAAATGGGGGTTCCTATTTCGAAAAACGCAGCTGATATCCGTTTGATCCATGGCAGCGCCATCTAGTGGGCCAACCATAGCGCTATCTGGTTTCCCCATTCAAGCTAGACAAGTTTCGTCTTTGTAGTTTTTTCGTTTGACGCTTATTTCGCTAGATATTGGCCCTGTCACTATCAATTGACCACCCTGTATATACAGGGTGGTCCATTTGAAGTTTCGGAAGAGATTGTCTCGAAAACTATACATCGGGTAAAAATAGTGGGTAAGGCAAGTTCATAAGCTCATGGGGGACATCAAATGTTACTACAGGTGACCACAAGCCCCCAGTGCTGAGACCTTAAAAATTTTCTTGTCTACTTACAGTGTCAAGCAGACATTCGTGGTAGTTACGATACACAACTGGCGGCGGACCGAACGAAGAATTCCTGCCCCACATCACAGTGAAACAGAACGACAGACAAAGCACTATGCAAGATACATAGGGACCAACTGACTGAGGATCTCGGATCATGCATCCGAATCTGCCAATTCAACATTGAGGGCATAAGTAGAGCAAAATCTCAAGAATTGTAGAGGATCATTAATTAAAACTTCCGGGCTGAATTGCCGTGGTCCATATATAAAAATTTTCCTCTCATTCCTGACGTTTCGTTGCCGACTGCGGGCAACATCTTCTGAGGTGAGTTGGCGACTGGCAGCTAGGCGCTGGTGGTCCCACTTATACAGAGCGCTTAGATGGCGCCACCACTCGTCACGTGCTTTCGACTTTAAAACTATCTCTGGCTAGTGCCATCTCTCTCGATTACAGGTAATCGATTGTCACTTGGTTGGTACAAGGTCGAACGCCATATCTTGTCTAGTTTCAATCCTTCTTCTTTTCTATTAAAATTATTTCCATGCTTGTAGATCTCTATAGCTTCTCTATACATGCGAGTATATTAATGTGAGGTCCTAGCTATCACGTTTGTCTCACTAAACTTTATTTCGTGATCACCGTCTTTGAAAACGTGTTCCGCTACAGCTGATTTCTCAATCTGTCCCAATCTACAGTTCCTTTTCTGTTCCGTTAGGCGGGTATTAACACTCCTTTTAGTTGTTCCAGTATAAACCATGCCACAGCTGCACGGAATTTTATACTCACCTGGGGTAGCTAAGGGGTGTTGTGCGTCTTTCGGCGACCTTAAACTTTCACTAATTTTCTTGGTAGGTGGAAAGATTGTCTCCACTTGAAACTTGGCCAAAACTTTACCAATACGGTCCGTGACGTTATGAATAAATGGAAGAAAAACTTTTCCAGCCGACGGTTGTTGTTGTCGTGTATTTTCGGACACTTTTCTTCTAGGGTGGAGTAGTCAACTGTTAAATCTTCATTTACGTATTAGCAATACTATGCGGTTGGGTGATTGGAATAAGGTGGATAGATTATCATTTAGATCTATGGAACTTACTGCAGAAGTGTCTTCTAATAGGTAGAAGAAGAAGTTTGAGCATCTACAAAAACCGGAAACATTGATTACAGACAATTCCAATACAGTTACCAACTTGTCCGGGAAAGAACTATCCAAGGAGGAAGTCTCTGTTCTTTCGAAAGGAGGAAATTTTGCCATCACTCCATCACAGATGCCCACGGAAGATATTGTTGCCAATATAGAAGCAGGGATTCGTCTGATATCACCGCATTCTGCCGATGAAACCAGGATGGAAACAGCCAAGATATTACGTAAAGCCAAGCCACCCAGCAGTAATTTATCCGTAGGAGAAAGGAAGGCATTACGGGAGATTAACGAGGACAGGAATTTTATTGTACTTACTGCTGATAAGGGTAATGCTACTGTCGTGCTGAAGAGTGAGGATTATCATAGAAAGATCAGTGACCTCTTGGATCCTACGACCTATAAAAAACTGAAAAAGGACCCTACAACGAAAGTGTTAAGTGCTACCCAGCGGGAAACAGCCAAGATATTACGTACAGCCAAGCCACCCAGCAGTAATTTATCCGTAGGAGAAAGGAAGGCATTACGGGAGATTAACGAGGACAGGAATTTTATTGTACTTACTGCTGATAAGGGTAATGCTACTGTCGTGCTGAAGAGTGAGGATTATCATAGAAAGATCAGTGACCTCTTGGATCCTACGACCTATAAAAAACTGAAAAAGGACCCTACAACGAAAGTGTTAAGTGCTACCCAGCGGGAAACAGCCAAGATATTACGTACAGCCAAGCCACCCAGCAGTAATTTATCCGTAGGAGAAAGGAAGGCATTACGGGAGATTAACGAGGACAGGAATTTTATTGTACTTACTGCTGATAAGGGTAATGCTACTGTCGTGCTGAAGAGTGAGGATTATCATAGAAAGATCAGTGACCTCTTGGATCCTACGACCTATAAAAAACTGAAAAAGGACCCTACAACGAAAGTGTTAAGTGCTACCCAGCGGGAAACAGCCAAGATATTACGTACAGCCAAGCCACCCAGCAGTAATTTATCCGTAGGAGAAAGGAAGGCATAACGGGAGATTAACGAGGACAGGAATTTTATTGTACTTACTGCTGATAAGGGTAATGCTACTGTCGTGCTGAAGAGTGAGGATTATCATAGAAAGATCAGTGACCTCTTGGATCCTATGACCTATAAAAAACTGAAAAAGGACTCTGCAACGGAAGTGTTAAGTGCTACCCAGCGGGAAACAGCCAAGATATTACGTACAGCCAAGCCACCCAGCAGTAATTTATCCGTAGGAGAAAGGAAGGCATTACGGGAGATTAACGAGGACAGGAATTTTATTGTACTTACTGCTGATAAGGGTAATGCTACTGTCGTGCTGAAGAGTGAGGATTATCATAGAAAGATCAGTGACCTCTTGGATCCTACGACCTATAAAAAACTGAAAAAGGACCCTACAACGAAAGTGTTAAGTGCTACCCAGCGGGAAACAGCCAAGATATTACGTACAGCCAAGCCACCCAGCAGTAATTTGTCCGTAGGAGAAAGGAAGGCATTACGGGAGATTAACGAGGACAGGAATTTTATTGTACTTACTGCTGATAAGGGTAATGCTACTGTCGTGCTGAAGAGTGAGGATTATCATAGAAAGATCAGTGACCTCTTGGATCCTACGACCTATAAAAAACTGAAAAAGGACCCTACAACGATAGTGTTAAGTGCTACCCAGCGGGAAACAGCCAAGATATTACGTACAGCCAAGCCACCCAGCACTAATTTATCCGTAGGAGAATGGAAGGCATAACGGGAGATTAACGAGGACAGGAATTTTATTGTACTTACTGCTGATAAGGGTAATGCTACTGTCGTGCTGAAGAGTGAGGATTATCATAGAAAGATCAGTGACCTCTTGGATCCTACGACCTATAAAAAACTGAAAAAGGACCCTACAACGAAAGTGTTAAGTGCTACCCAGCGGGAAACAGCCAAGATATTACGTACAGCCAAGCCACCCAGCAGTAATTTATCCGTAGGAGAAAGGAAGGCATTACGGGAGATTAACGAGGACAGGAAATTTTTTGTACTTACTGCTGATAAGTGTAATGCTACTGTCGTGCTGAAGAGTGAGGATTATCATAGAAAGATCAGTGACCTCTTGGATCCTACGACCTATAAAAAACTGAAAAAGGACCCTACAACGAAAGTGTTAAGTGCTACCCAGCGGGAAACAGCCAAGATATTACGTACAGCCAAGCCACCCAGCAGTAATTTAACCGTAGGAGAAAGGAAGGCATTACGGGAGATTAACGAGGACAGGAATTTTATTGTACTTACTGCTGATAAGGGTAATGCTACTGTCGTGCTGAAGAGTGAGGATTATCATAGAAAGATCAGTGACCTCTTGGATCCTACGACCTATAAAAAACTGAAAAAGGACCCTACAACGAAAGTGTTAAGTGCTACCCAGCGGGAAACAGCCAAGATATTACGTACAGCCAAGCACCCAGCAGTAATTTATCCGTAGGAGAAAGGAAGGCATTACGGGAGATTAACGAGGACAGGAATTTTATTGTACTTACTGCTGATAAGGGTAATGCTACTGTCGTGCTGAAGAGTGAGGATTATCATAGAAAGATCAGTGACCTCTTGGATCCTACGACCTATAAAAAACTGAAAAAGGACCCCACAACGAAAGTGTTAAGTGCTACCCAGCGGGAAACAGCCAAGATATTACGTACAGCCAAGCCACCCAGCAGTAATTTATCCGTAGGAGAAAGGAAGGCATTACGGGAGATTAACGAGGACAGGAATTTTATTGCACTTACTGCTGATAAGGGTGATGCTACTGTCGTGCTGAAGAGTGAGGATTATCATAAAAAGATCAGTGACCTCTTGGATCCTACGACCTATAAAAATCTGAAAAAGGACCTTACAACGAAAGTGTTAAGTGCTACCCAGCGGGAAACAGCCAAGATATTACGTACAGCCAAGCCACCCAGCAGTAATTTATCCGTAGGAGAAAGGAAGGCATTACGGGAGATTAACGAGGACAGGAATTTTATTGTACTTACTGCTGATAAGGGTAATGCTACTGTCGTGCTGAAGAGTGAGGATTATCATAGAAAAATCAGTGACCTCTTGGATCCTACGACCTATAAAAAACTGAAAAAGGACCCTGCAACGAAAGTGTTAAGTGCTACCCAGCGGGAAACAGCCAAGATATTACGTACAGCCAAGCCACCCAGCAGTAATTTATCTGTAGGAGAAAGGAAGGCATTACGGGAGATTAAAGAGGACAGGAATTTTATTGTACTTACTGCTGATAAGGGTAATGCTACTGTCGTGCTGAAGAGTGAGGATTATCATAGAAAGATCAGTGACCTCTTGGATCCTACGACCTATAAAAAACTGAAAAAGGACCCTGCAACGAAAGTGTTAAGTGCTACCCAGTGGGAAACAGCCAAGATATTACGTACAGCCAAGCCACCCAGCAGTAATTTATCCGTAGGAGAAAGGAAGGCATTACGGGAGATTAAAGAGGACAGGAATTTTATTGTACTTACTGCTGATAAGGGTAATGTTACTGTCGTGCTGAAGAGTGAGGATTATCATAGAAAGATCAGTGACCTCTTGGATCCTACGACCTATAAAAAACTGAAAAAGGACCCTGCAATGAAAGTGTTAAGTGCTACCCAGCGGGAAACAGCCAAGATATTACGTACAGCCAAGCCACCCAGCAGTAATTTATCCGTAGGAGAAAGGAAGGCATTACGGGAGATTAACGAGGACAGGAATTTTATTGTACTTACTGCTGATAAGGGTAATGCTACTGTCGTGCTGAAGAGTGAGGATTATCATAGAAAGATCAGTGACCTCTTGGATCCTACGACCTATAAAAAACTGAAAAGGACCCTGCAACGAAAGTGTTAAGTGCTACCCAGCGGGAAACAGCCAAGATATTACGTACAGCCAAGCCACCCAGCACTAATTTATCCGTAGGAGAAAGGAAGGCATTACGGGAGATTAACGAGGACAGGAATTTTATTGTACTTACTGCTGATAAGGGTAATGCTACTGTCGTGCTGAAGAGTGAGGATTATCATAGAAAGATCAGTGACCTCTTGGATCCTACGACCTATAAAAAACTGAAAAAGGACCCTGCAACGAAAGTGTTAAGTGCTACCCAGCGATTAAAAAAAAGCTTTTCCATTCCTACAGAAGATAGAAGATACCTTTGCGAAACTGAAGCTTACCCTCCTAGACTGTATGGGTTACCTAAGACACACAAGCCCAATGTCCCATTGAGACCAATAGTAAGTGCCATTGGGGCTCCTACTCAAGAGCTGGCTATATATCTTGCTTCTTTGTTGCAACCGTATATAGCTAAAATTGACACTCATATTAATAATTCCATGCATTTTATCGAAAAACTGAGGGAGATCATAGTTCGTCTAAGTGACATCCTTGTCAGTTTCGATGTAGTATGCCTGTTCACCATGGTCCCTGTTGACGAAGCTCATTCTTACATAGCTGATATGTTTCCTACTGATATAATAGCTTTGTTTCGACATTGTCTATCCTCGACTTATTTTCAATATAACAACGAGTTTTATGAACAAATTGATGGGGTGGCCATGGGTAGCCCTCTAAGCCCTGCTATTGCTAAGCTATTTATGGAATTTTTCGAACAACAGGTGCTGCAGTCGGCCAAGAAAAGCCCTTTGAAATGGTATCGATACGTGGATGACCCCTCTGTGATATGGAACCATGCTGAAGAGGAACTGAGTGATTTTTTGGTGCACATAAACAGTTTCAATCCAAGTATACAATTCACCATGGAGAAAGAGAGTAATGGACAACTAAATTTTTTGGATCTATTGGTTATTAAACGGGCAGATGGGACTTTAGGTCACAAGGTATATAGGAAAGACACACACACCGATCGTTACCTACATAAGAATTCGAATCATCATCCTAGGCAGAAGAGAGGAGTCATAAAAACTTTAGTGGACAGAGCTAATAACATCCGTGAGCCAATTTACTTGCAGGATGAATTAAGCCATTTGCGAACAGCTTTCAAGAGAAATGGGTACACTGACAAGGAAATAGATCGAGCACTCCACCCTAGAAGAAAAGTGTCCGAAAATACACGACAACAACAACCGTCGGCTGGATAGTTTTTCTTCCATTTATTCATAACATCACGCACCGTACTGGTAAAGTTTTGGCCAAGTTTCAAGTGGAGACAATCTTTCCACCTACCAAGAAAATTAGTGAAAGTTTAAGATCGCCGAAAGACGCACGACACCCCTTAGCTACCCCAGGTGAGTATAAAATTCCGTGTAGCTGTGGCATGGTTTATATTGGAACATCTAAAAGGAGTGTTAATACCCGCCTAACGGAACACAAAAGGTATTGTAGATTGGGACAGATTGAGAAATCAGCTGTAGCGGAACACGTTTTCAAAGACGGTGATTACGAAATAAAATTTAGTGAGACAAACGTGATAGCTAGGACCTCACATTATTATACTCGCGTGTATAGAGAAGCTACAGAGATCTACAAGCACGGAAATAATTTTAATAGAAAAGAAGAAGGATTAAAACTAGACAAGATATGGCGTTCGACCTTGCACCAACGAAGTGACAATCGATTACCTGTAATCGAGAGAGATGGCACTAGCCAGAGATAAAGTCGAAAGCACGTGACGAGTGGTGGCGTCATCTAAGCGCTCTATATAAGTGGGACCACCAGTGCCTAGCAGCCAGTCGCCAACTCACCTCAGAAGATGTTGCCCGCAGCCGGCAAGGAAACGTCAGGAAGAAGAAGTTTTATATATGGACCACGGCAATTCAGTCCGGAAGTTTTAATTAATGAAGACGCCGGCCGTGAAAGCTTACATGCTATGATTGCAGAGAATTTTACACGATAACGACATTGACCTGGTAGCCATACAGGAAACTCATGCTGAAAATAGAGCCCAACTTGAAGCTAGAGGAAGGATACTGGGATATGATCTACTTGGAGCCACGTATGACAGACACTATGGCGATGCGACATATGTGCGTGGGGACATAGAGGACGCCTTTCTAGTTGAATCCTCCATTGCAAATGATATCCATGAAGTTGTCATCAAAATAGGAGAAGATACCGTAACTAACATCTATAAACCTCCTGCTACTACATGGCCGGCTGAAGTGATAAAGATCCACCCACACCCAAGCATATACGTTGGGGACTATAACAGTCACCACGAAATGTGGAAATACAGTACGAATGATAGCAATGGAGACATGCTGATCGATTGGTCCGAGGAACAACATACATATCTGGTCTTTGATGCCAAGGACCGAGGGACATTCAGATCAGCCGCATGGAACTGCGACTATAAACCGGATCTGTGCTTTGTTTCGAGTGATACAAACGATAAACCACTGACAGCCTCTAGAAGGGTCCTGACGGACTTCCCTCATAACCAGCACCGCCCTGTGCTTATTAATATCGGTATATCCATCCCGATAATAAGGTCTTACCCTCGACCAAGGTGGAATTTTACAAAAGCTGACTGGACAAAATTCTCTGAACAACTTGATTATACCTTGAGCTGGATCCCTCCAACCAGCAAGAGCTATGAGAGGTTTGTGGGAGCGGTCATTAGCTCTACGACAACAGCGATCCCAAGAGGGTACCGCAAAAAATACATTCCCGGTTGGACTGGGATATGCGATGACCTGTAAGCGGAGTTCCTCACGAATGGGGACCGGGAAATAGCGGATGAACAATTACATAACATCGACTTTATTAGACGGCAAAAATGGGAGAATACTGCTGAGAATCTAGACTTTTCGGAGTCAACCCGACAAGCCCGGTCCCTACTGCGTAAACTTGGAGGCGCGAATCCATCTGAACATAGAAAGGACGAAATATCTCCCGGCAAGGTTGCATGCCGCATAGTTTCTGCGTCTAGAGCCCCACGAGATACAAAGCACACAACAAAAGTGAAGAAGGACTTAAAAACATTAAAAAGGACCCGTGCAATGGACTCAGAATATTCGTCAAATATTCGTATCGAGGAGGTTACCAATGCCCTGAAGAAGGTTAAACCAGGCAAAGCTCCGGGTTTCTATGGTATCCGCCCTGAATTCCTCATACATGTCGGAGCCTACACAAAACAATGGCTGGCTAAGTTCTTTACGGACATTCTCCAAGTGGGTAACATTCCTCCCTCACTTAAACGAGCAAAGATCGTCGCAGTCCTGAAAGCTGGTAAACCAGGCGATAGACCAGAGAGTTACCGCCCCATTTCCCTTCTCAGTATCGTCTATAAATTACTAGAAAGACTGCTCCTCAACAGAACAGGCCAAACTATACTCAAAAAAATCCCTATCGAACAAGCAGGATTCCGTCCCTATCGCTGCTGTACAGATCAAGTCCTATCACTGACAACATGTATAGAGGCGGGGTTGCAGAAGAAACATAAAGTAGCTGCAGCATTCATAGACCTAACAGCAGCCTATGATACAGTTTGGAAACAGGGACTCATGTACAAATTAATCTGTGCCGTCCCCTGCAAGAAGATAACCAACCTCATTGACGATATGTTGTCAAATAGAACCTTCCAAGTAATAACGGGGAATGAGGGAAGTAAACAGATGAAACTCAATAATGGACTCCCACAAGACTCTGTCCTTGCGCCCCTTCTTTTCAGCCTTTACATCGCTGACATGCCCTCAACCAGATAGCGCAAATTTGGTTATGCTGACGACTGGGCTCTGGCAACAGGCCACAGAAATATAGAAACTGCCGAAGATATCCTTACGAGTGACCTAGGAATTCTCAGCGAGTACTTTAGAAAATGGAGGCTACAACTTAGTGCTACAAAGACAGAAGTATCTGCCTTCCATTTGAACAACAAAATGGCCAACAGAGAACTACATGTATATCTCGACGGGAAAATACTAAATCACAACAAACACCCAAAGTACCTTGGGGTTACCCTAGATAGGACACAAACATTCAAAGAACACCTGACGAAAACTGCAGCGAAACTTAAAACACTCAACAACACATTGCAGAAGCTCTGTGGCACCACTGGGGGGCTTCACAGCATCTACCTTAAGAACAGCCGCACTTGGCTTGGTGTATCCAGTGGCAGAATACTGTGGCCCAATGTGGCTCAACAGCAAACACACACACATGGTAGATAGCCAACTTAATGCAACAATGCGTATTATATCAGACACAATCAGGCCAACTCCTACATTGTGGCTGCCCGTTCTCAGTAACATAGCCCCTCCTAACCTGCGCCGAGAACACTCTCTGGTTAGAGAATTTCAAAAAATCATGACCAACCCTCAATTACAAATCCATGAAGATACTCACGACATCCAAGGAAACCGACTCCGGTCCAGGAATCCTCCACTAAAGACCGAACAGGCGCTGCACCAAACCAACTTTAAAATAAATAACCGATGGGAAGAGGAATGGGAGAGCAGAACAGTAGTAAGCTGCCACAGTATGCCATGCATCTTTAGTAAACCGAAAGGATTTGATTGCCCTCGCAAAGTTTGGTCAACTCTTAATCGCATCATAACCAACTGCGGGAGATGCGCCGACTCCTTACACAGATGGGGTAAACTTCCTTCAGCCGCTTGCGACTGTGGCGCTGAGAGACAGACGGTCAAACACATCGTGCAGGAATGCCCACTAAGGGCATATGAGGGTGACCCACAGGATGTGCTAATGGCGACCCAAGAGGCAATTGACTATATATTATCTAAGCTGGACGTTTGTTTGTGATTGCTCTTCTGTGAGTGTAAATTTACAATTGGTGGTGTCTTTATATACAAACTGTTATTTATTGTTCTGTTTATACATATGTGATTTTTTTTTAATCGTGTTGTTTCTGTAATTTTTACTGTGATGTTATGAGCCATACGAAAAAAAAAGAAACGATGTATCCGCTTACTCTGTGCCATCTTCTAGTAAAGGATTCTTCATATATTTCTCACAAATATTTCTATTACCTTTTCATATAGTACTGTGTCCGATCTGCTAATTAATAACATCCTTCTGTAGTACTCGTTCGGAATTTTTTCAGTTCCTTCACCTACAGTTCCCTCTGTAATCTTATTTCACTTCCACTCAATGTGCTGTAGCAGTTAAACTATTCTTCTTCAGTTCTCAGCCATAATCGAGTTCCAAAAGCTATTTCATTTAAATTGGAAGCAGCTGCAAACCACTTATGATACCTAGTTGGCTTAGAACAGCAGAATTATTTTACTTCCGCCGTGACTTCGCTAGTGGCGGTTTTGCGCAAGCGGTTGGTCCCCTTTAAAGTAGATTTGAAGTAGATTTTCGTCCATGTGTGGTTAATTCTTAAATACTTAAAAACTATCAAGTATCGTCTGTAGGACATCTTTACTATTTGTCTGTGGGAAATAAGAATAAATGGTTGATATTTAGAGAAAAAACTGTGATTAATGAAGTACTGATTTTCAAAATATAGATTTGCGGTTCAGCACTGCACTTATGAAGGCAATCAAGGGCAAGGTGGAGGCACAAGTTAAAATGTTCATTGTTTTCTATTTCATTTAAACGCTTAAAAATACAGGTTGACAGAGTCAACATAACGTGCATATCATTGGTAGTACGTACTATCGAAAAATCAAATTAAACTAAATTTAGTTCTGTGTCAGTAGCACATAAGAAAATAGTATAATCAACCGATTTTACATTAAACGTGCGAATTTTCCCAATATTCTTTATGAACGATGACTGAAATTCTATTAGGCTGATTCACGAAACAAGCACACGACACATCTGTGCAATACTGTGATATTAATTTTTCCTCTTCCCTTTGCTCGCACAGAATTACAGGTTTGCGATTTAATTAAATGGATATATTTCTGATATGAATTCAACTAATTAAAAGGATAAAAGTAATGAGAAGTTAGCCACCTGCGTCTGATTTGAACCGATGACCTTCTCGTATATGTATGCCTACCTTTTGCAGTTAAAATCACCATTCGCGTCATCGCAAACAGATCATGTTTTATACGCATGCGAATAAGTATTCCTCTCATATGACAGAGCGGAAAGATCTAGTTTTATGGCGAGACGGCATTTTATGTGGGAGAAGGGCTTATCTGAAGAAAGATTACGAAAGTGCTATGGGCCGAACACATGGTTGAAAGGAGTTGAGTAAGCTCCTCACTCAGTGTGGTAGTACAATATCCTTCCAGCGAGCTGTTCTGACGCCGGTCTTATCATCCAATTTAGGTTTTCACAAAGTGAACAGCTAGACTTTCAGTAGAAATGGATTCATACAGTCATCGAATATCACTGCCCAGGAAGGACTGTTGGATATCAAAATATTTCCCCCACCCAGCCTTCTTCAAGACGTAGACTGAATTCTCAAAGAAGGCAGGGCTGCAGACGCTATCTTTATAAATTATCGTCCACCAGTAGCTTTGCTCCAGAAAACAAGTTTCAATGTTTCGAAAGTGCTTTTTCCTTTCCAAATGATTTTATGGGCTAATTTTACGTGACGCAGTCATTAATTAGCTTGTGCATGTGTCCAAGATTCCACGTATTCAATATTCCCATCAGCAGGTAGATACATATTTAAAGCCCCAATTTAATTAATTATGATTAAAGAGGAAGTAAAACTTTCTATGGTGATTGCAGGAAGAACAATGTACTGTGTTAGATGGAAGTGACAACCTCCTGTGGGCGATAGATCATACTTGAATATTACCTCCCCGAAATTTCTCCAGTTTATGATCGAATCGATGCAAGATATCTGCGTCACAGAAAGCCACAGCTGTATGCTGATAATTGCTTCTATCTATGTAGTTTGGCATCAATCAGCACCATTATTAGTTTGTAGAGTGGTGTATGGTATTCACTTACTACAAACATTACATTGCCTTATTCTCCCTTCATCACAGCTGTTAAAAGACACTGATCGACGTTCAGCTCTTGGCTTACCTGACGACGGCTATAGCAAGTGTCCAGTCTGTTAATAATCTGGGCACCTGTATTGTCAACCAAATGTGTTTACATTGCCATAAAAATTCTCACAACTCGAGTACTTTGTTCCAAAACAAAGCTGCTTAAAGAGATCCCTGCAACATTTATGTTTCTCAAGCCATTCACATAATTCTAATTAATGTCTGTTGTACAACGAATAGTTTTTGCCTAAGGAGTAGTTACCCCAGCATACTGTGCCATAAGAACTCAATGAATGAAAATATACAAAAGATATTAACTTACTGACTTCT
The DNA here is from genome assembly GCF_023864345.2 of Schistocerca serialis cubense. Classification (NCBI taxonomy): domain Eukaryota; kingdom Metazoa; phylum Arthropoda; class Insecta; order Orthoptera; family Acrididae; genus Schistocerca; species Schistocerca serialis. The sequence continues at coordinate 570,527,506 of NC_064639.1, forward strand.
GTATCTCCAAAGTTGGCAATTATTTCTATGGCAAAACTGGCTGAACCTAACAATTAAGGAGGTGTACTATATAATTTCCCAGTTTAAGTTTTCATCAATATGTACACACAAGAACTAATAATTTTCTAACATGTTTGTTATTTCTTGTTGATATTCTAGATTAAAAGGACTTGCGGTATTCTGACATTACAAAATTGGGTGAATTGCATTTTCTCAAAGTATGAAGCTAGCCCATTTATGGAAAAAATATTTAGTAACTTTCACAAAAACATTATTTACTGCTTTGTCTGTTGATACTTCCTCGCTTGGCTTTACACCAATACTTATATCACCTGCAAACAAAACTAATTGTGCCTGCTGATTTAAGCAAAATGGCAGATCATTAACACAAAGTAAGAAAAGTAGTGGGCCAATCATTGCAATTTCTCACCATGCAGATGATGTGCCGTGCTTCTTTGCGTTACTCAAACAGCCTGGGATAACTTTTTGTATTCTGTTCCTTAAATAAGAACAAAACCAGTCATTTTCTGAACTGCATACTACATAAGAACTTCCCTACCACCGTATTACGAATGGTACAATCAAATGCCATTGGCAAGTCACGTAAGATATCAACTGGCACAGCTTTAACATTCAAAATGTTTATCAGTAAATGTGTAAACAGCTGACGCAGTAAAATGGCATTTCTGAAATCCAAACTGCCAATGGCTAATTACCCCACTCCTACACATGTGGGTGACAACCCTGGAATACATTACCTTCTAAAAAATTTTGGAAATATTAGAAGATGGGGTAAGGAGCGACATTGGATGATAGTTATTGACGTAATTGGAGTCATCCTTTCCATGGAAAGGCCTAACAGTGGTATGTTTCTGTCTTCCTGGGAAAATACTCTCAGTTAACGATGCATTACGTAAGTGAAAAGAACAGTGCATATACACAGCCACAACATTTATGTCTTATTAACGATATTATCCATCTTTACTTTCTAGAGCTATGACCATCTTCTTTACTTCATACGGGGACGTGAGATTAATCTGTGATTCACTAAACGTTTCCTACATTGCTTCTACAGTGTACTGTTTTGGCTTCTCTTCTGAACTATTTGCACCTATTTAAAAAAAAAAATAAATAATGAAAATATCTGCTTTCTTTGCGTGGTTCAACATTTCGTATTTGGTTTCTGTTTTAGAAATTCCGGCTTTACAGACATGTGTTAGAAATATGTACCATCTCTTACTTGAAGTGATCTAACTAGTTTTCTGGGAAACAGCTCCCGTGAACTAATCATGCTGAGTACACTGCTCATCTAAAGCTGTACACATTTTTATCAGGCTTTTGTGGTATTTCAGACCTCTTTTCATATAACTGGCTGACATCGAAATAAGTGTCCAAGAAATAGAAAACAACTGAAATCATTCAACAGAGGAAAGTCCACTGGACCTGACGGGATACCAATTCGATTCTACACAGAGTACGTGAAAGAACTTGCCCCCCTTCTAACAGCCGCGTACCGCAATTCTCTAGAGGAACGGAAGGTTCCAAATGATTGAAAAAGAGCACAGGCAGTTCCAGTTTTCAAGAAGGGTCGTCGAGCAGATGCGCAAAACTATAGGCGTATATCTCTGACATCGATCTGTTGTAGAATTTTAGAACATGTTAATTGCTCGCGTATCGTGTCATTTCTGGAAACCCAGAATCTACTCTGTAGGAATCAACATGGATTCCGGAAACAGCGATCGTGTGAGACCCAACTCGCTTTATTTGTTCATAAGACCCAGAAAATATTAGATACAGGTTCTTAGGCAGATGCCATTTTCCTTGACTTCCGGAAGGCGTTCGATACAGTTCCGCACTGTCGCCTGATAAACAAAGTAAGAGCCAACGGAATATCAGACCAGCTGTGTGGCTGTATTGAAGAGTTTTTAGCAAACAAAACACAGCATGTTGTTCTCAATGGAGAGACGTCTACAGACGTTAAAGTAACCTCTGGCGTGCCACAGGGGAGTGTTATCGGACCATTGCTTTTCACAATATATATAAATGACCTAGTAGATAGTGTCGGAAGTTCCATGCGGCTTTTCACGGATGATGCTGTAATATACAGAGAAGTTGCAGCATTAGAAAATTGCAGCGAAATGCAGGAAGATCTGCAGCGGATAGGCACTTGGTGCAGTGAGTGGCAACTGACCCTTAACATAGACAAATGTAATGTATTGCGAATACATAGAAAGAAGGATCCTTTATCGTGTGTTTATATGATAGCAGAACAAACACTGGTAGCAGTACGAAACGATTTGAAGTGGAATGATCATATAAGCTTAATTGTTGGTAAGGTGGGTGCCAAGTTGAGATTCATCGGGAGAGTCCTTAGAAGTAGTCCATCAACAAAGGAGGTGGCTTACAAAACACTCGTTCGACCTATACTTGAGTATTGCTCATCAGTGTGGGATCCGTACCAGGTCGGGTTGACAGGAGATAAAGAAGATCCAAAGAAGAGCGGCACGTTTCGTCACAAGGTTATTTGGTAAGCGTGATAGCGTTACGGAGACTGCAAGAGAGGCGCTCTGCATCACGATGTAGCTTGCTGTCCAGGTTTCGAGAGGGTGCGTTTCTGGATGAGGTATCGAATATATTGCTTCCCCCTACTTATACCTCCCGAGGAGATCACGAATGTAAAATTAGAGAGATTCGAGCGCGCGCGGAGGCTTTCCGGCAGTCGTTATTCCTGCGAACCATACGCAACTGGAACAGGAAAGGGAGGTAATGACAGTGTCACGTAAAGTGCCCTCCGCCACACACCGTTGGGTGGTGTGGTAGATTCTTTTATGTGTTTGTCAATTTTTTGTTTGTCTGTTGTCGATGTATTATGCTCGCAGTAAAAGGTCGTAACAACGTGATAAAATTGTGCTGTTAAAAGAATTACTGTTTGTTGCGCGTATGAAGAGTCTTGGGAGAGACGGCTGGATATTTTTAGCAACTATTCATACATGAGATTGCAGGTTCGAGTGCTGTTGTTCACGTCTCTTCCCGTACACGTCGCATTCAATCTGAAACAATTATGCTATTTCAATACTTCAAAAATACTAATAAAGGTCGTGACACTCATCTTTGTTCTCATGAAATAATATTGGTTTATTGTGTCTCTTGTACAATTCTCCACATAACATCAAAAGAAGCGATCAGAAAACTCTAGTTACCCTTAGTTACGATTAAACCACAGAGAGAGTTATATTCCGTCTCTCAGATAACGTCTTTGCCACTTAGCTTTCTCACAGTCGATTCAGTACATTACATATTTTTTACACTGCAGTGGCTCGTGGAGTATATATGTAAATGTAGTAAACATCGAGACATCGGCTTTCGTGCTATGGATGCACCGGTTCCCGTGAGATCACCGAAATTAAGCACTGTCGGGCGTGGCCGGCACTTGGATGGGTGACCATTCAGCCGCCATGCAGTGTTTCTCATCTTTCGGGGTGCACTCAGCCACGTGATGCCAATTGAGGAGCCACTCGACCGATCAGTAGCGGCTCCGTCAAAGAAAACCATCATAACGACCGGGAGAGCGGTGTGCTGACCACACGCCCCTGCTATCCGCATTCTCAACTGAGGATGACACGGCTGTCGGATGGTTCCGATGGGCCACTTGTAGCCCGAATACGGAGTGCTATATGCTATAATAAAACATCGATAAATTAAAACGTCTATAATTCTCGTAACAATTTGCTGAGACAAAAACCGTATCAGGTTCATAACTCTTTGAACAAACGGAATCGATTTATATGTACAATAATAACGTTCCTTTTTATTTTTCTTTCGGCGTTTTGCTGTTAAATTTTGTTTCTGTGCTTTTTTAGCCCTTCCAGCTCCCATTCAATCTGGTTCAATCAATACATTACAAAGACGATTCGTGTGCAAACAATACTGACATTTTGTGAGGAACCCAGAATGTCATTTAGATGCAGTGAATTGCTTATATAGTCGACCATCAACATAAAATTATATTTATCTAGGACTGTTTCACAAGGCACGTCGTAATTTTGACGTAGGACTCGTATGACGCCCTCGGAATGACGGTAGAAGGCACCACAATAACAGCAGCCGCCTCAGCTACTGGTCACCAGTTTTCATCATTCCACGATAGCGGTGAAGGTATAAAGCCGAAGCTATAACAGATACAGTTGCACATTTTTTCAAGAATATATTCTACTTGTTTGCCTAGTATGAAGTTTGGAACACTGTGGCAGCGAGATACTTCAGTGCAACTCACTTGTATTAGTGCTTTTATACTGAACAAAGATAAACTAACATCACCCAAAATTAGTTGTTTGTCATGTGTTAAGTTAAGACCACATCAAACACAAATTGGACTTGCAACCCTGGGCAACCATCCACCGCAAGATAAGTATATCTACAAGGGTTGTGTGTTTGGGATTCCACGTCATCAGTAGGGGCTTGTATTAATGCCTTTCATACAAACACTAGTGAATCTGACAATGCTTCACAACTGCTAAATATATATGGAATTTTGATAAACGTCGTAAGCTCCTTATCACCCCTCTCTGTGTCCATCTCGTACTCCCCCATTTCTCTGTCTACCCCCTCCTCCTTCCTCTCTCTGCCCGCCCCTGTGTTCCCTCTCTCATTTCATCTCCTCCATGTGCCCCTTTCCTCCCTCCTCTCTCTTTCCACTTCCTCCTCTTCCTCCGTCTGTCTCTGAACGTGAGCCTTGTTTATTGTTATTGCAAACTAAACTTTGACTGGGAATTTAAAACCACTTAAAATGAATGAGTAAATAAGTTGAAGTCATTGGTATGCAGGGTATGAGAGAGATATCTCCGGCTTCTGAATCTTTGAGTATAGTAGCATGAATGACAGTATTTCGCATTGTTTTAATCTGCAGACGCGATGGATTACAAAGATTCAGATGATTCAGGTTCCATTGTACTGTTCTGATAACAAGCAATAAGCCATAAATGCAAATTTCCTGTATTTTGTTCAGACCTGTGATTAATGTGTTACACTCTTTGTTTGAAATGACGTACGAGGAAAAAGAATAAATGTGTTCTAAACGGTTCGTCTAAAGGTTTAAATGCCCGTCTATTATATTTAAAACTGACTGCGAGAAAGAAAACCAAATCTTTCATTTCCAGGGTACACGAATGTTTATTAGCCTATCGCGTGAAGATTTGAAGGAAACAAGTTAAGAACTTTTCGAGATTTTTGGTAACGCACTAAACTACACTGGAGTGACAAGTTAAAACTACTTAAACAGACACGTTCTTTGTATGATACTTTCGATAGTAGAAAAAATGTCTTCTTACCTGAGCAGTAGGAAATAATAGTTGGGCAACAGAAAAGGTTTGTTTATAACGTCACTAAGAACTGTTACAGCGGATAGCCATTGTCAATTTCACGCCAAGTGCAGCCAAGACAGGGAAACGTAAAGTGCGTACTCTTAGACGATGTATGCTCTTGACTGAAATGCGTTTATTACATGCATAGGAAAATTTGTACTGAACTGCTTCAATATAATGCGCAGTTAAGGTTGGTATTCAGTCTTCACTAATCCCATCTTCCCGTAAACACCGCCACATATCGTTGGCGTTTCAAGCTGAAGTTTGGGTGGCGACAAAACGAAACTAAACGGAGAGCCCCACGGCGGACAGGCTCCTCCATCTTCGGCGTAGGCAGACTCGCGGCCCCGCGAGGGTGACGTATTGATCAGGTGCGCTGCTAGAGTGGCCATCAGCCGGACAGCCCTGGAGTGGATGGCTCTGGGCCGGCCGAGATGCCCCCGCTCTGATTCCGTCACCGAATGGCCGTCGCAGTCCCCACTGCCCTCGAGTCTGCTCTGCCTTGCCTCTGCGTCGGCTACCGCGCGCTGAAATTGGCTTGCCGCGCCGAGCCGCGTTCCCAGTGCTCCTTTCCCCGCCGGGTCAGGGCTCAGGCAGATGCGCCGGTCTCCAGCTACTCGCTAGTCCACTCAACGGCTTCCACTGTGGGGCGGGAGAGGCCTCCACCAACACTCGTGCTACTAACTCCGAGGTTCTGTCTTCTCCCACTTAGTCACTACTTTAGTTAGTGAGTAACGTGTTCAGTGGATTGTTTGCACGGATTTCACCGAAATGATGTAGACGAAGTCTATTTACAAACCACATAAACATAGCACTGAGTGTTACTACACGCTTATCAGTTACAGTTTACTAAACAGCACATGAACTTAATTAGTGTGGAGACTGTTACGCACCAGCTATCGAGGATGTGTGATTTACTTAACACGTCTTGGGACTACTTTACAAAATTATCAAGTTCCATAAAACAACGAAAACACAAATAATTAGTTAGCAGGACTAAGCATACTAACATACATCTAGTGGAAATCTGTCAATATTGTCATGTAGTATTATGAATCTTGAAATTAATAGGATTTATAGCTAAAATCAAGCAATAATATTGAAAATTCAACGAACTGCAGTATTATTCTTACGCATGTAGTACTGCAGTTAACCTGCTTTCTCAGAAATTCCTGATAATAAAGGAGTGGTTATCGTTCTTACACGTGGTCAAGTTGAAAGGTACTGACAGTTTTTTTTTTTTTTTTTTTTTTGCACTGTGAATTCTTGTGGTTCACCGCTTCCGTAGAAGTGGAACACAAAATAACAATTTCGAACGCAGCATTAGTTTTCTAACGATTCCATAAGAATATGTGTGAAAGGAAATTCGTTTACGTGCTTAATGTCAGATATTTACACAAAATACGCACGTATGTTTTCCGACTTTTGCTTAATCCGGTACAGATACCGGAACGATATCAATAAAGGAAGCGTAATATATTACAAAATGTTGATTGTATTGGTGTAATCTTAAAATCTGAATCATTCACGTAGTTTTACAATCAAGAACCAATATTCATACTATTAACTAATGGAAATACCTTTGCAAGTATTTTAAAGTAATTGACTTACACAACTGAGATTTTCGTCACTTTAGCTATGCGCCGATCTTCAGTTCCGCATCTATTAAAAAGCACAAAATTTGATCTGTAACAAAAATGTAGTAAATTGTGCACTATAAATGCGTAACGACATGCTCGGTTTCGTATCCCTAGTCACGTGACTTAGATGTTGATTTCAGTAAAATGACGTCTGTGCAGTCTATGTTATCTATAGTCTATGATTAACATTATCGTTTGTAAAAAAAAAAAAAAAAAAAAAAAACAGAGAGTAGCAGTATCTCTGGAGTGAGCCATTGACTAGAAATATCTCAGTAGTGAGCATTAAGATGCACAGAGTAGATTTTGTGTTGTGAACATACGTTGCCACCGTGATCACATGATCTCGGGACGTCATAGGCTTCTCCGTAATACATCCTACAAATTTTGAAAGTCATTATATCGCTAGTATAGACAGATTCCCTTCGTAGGTACTGTCGATTTGCATTTGATACTTGGTATCGACTGGGATCTTCCCTTTAAAGATCAAAAGAATAGGCATTTCGGTTTTTGTCTTTTCCTTTGGGTGGGGAGGGGAGGGGACAGGCACAGTTAGTTTTGAGATTTACACGGCACTTGCCAAGTCTGTTCGAATAAATTTTTTTCTGCGATGGCATTGCAAAATCACTCAATAGTAGGCCGGTGTCTTTGAAACTGCCACGAAAAACATCGAATTTGCTGCACATTGGCGACGATACATTCCGCTTCTTCATTATTTTTTGGCGATTTTCGTGTTATTTTTGTCTTTTTTGCACGCCAGCACGTAATTTTGTCTGCTGCTAGCACTCTGACGTACATACGAGTATTTATCGCATTCTATGTACAAGCTACCACTACTTAACAGAATAAGTAACAAGTAGGAAAGAAATTAAACAGTTCATGATTATTCATTACGGATATTTTTTAACCGTGACTGTATGTTGAATTAAATAAGTTATACAAAATTGCAACCAGTCACTTTTTTGAATAATTATGTTTTATTCCATGAATAGCAATAATGATGTAACTTCCTGAAAACATCTGAAGATGAACCTGTAAAGTTTCGAAAACAGTTTCATGGAATAAAACATAATTATTCAAAAAAATGACTGGTTGCAGTTTTGTATAACTTACTTAAAGTCAAACAGTTGGATAAATGTATTGCGAATATTGAAAATTTGTGACACATTTCTCTTTCCAACACATATATGCACAAATTTATGGTAAGTGGCGAACATGACAACACACTAGGAAATTAGCTATCGTTTTAAGCAATAATATTTTATGATAGTTAATCAGTAATGGTGAACACGATAAGCAGAAGGCAAAACCCAACAAAGAATCTGCACTAAAATGTTTATATTGTTATATTGAGTGTGTATATTTGTGTTTGTGTTATTTCTCTCCCTTCTGTTCCCTGTTATTATGACACATTTAATTTGTTGATCTGCGACTGATTTATCCGCAAAGCAGAATATACAGCTTAGGTCTGTGGATCACAGTGTTGTAACAAAAGTAAGCAAGTGTCCCAGATGGTTCAAAAACGGTTCAAATGGCTCTGAGCACTATGGGACTTAACATCTATGGTCATCAGTCCCCTAGAACTTAGAACTACTTAAACTTAACTAACCTAAGGACATCACACAACACCCAGTCATCACGAGGCAGAGAAAATCTCTGACCCCGCCGGGAATCGAACCCGGGAACCCGGGCGCGGGAAGCGAGAACGCTACCGCACGACCACGAGCTGCGGACAGTGTCCCAGAGTAATGCAGAAAATGTATCTAAGGTATATGCTGACAATTCACTCAATACTACAGTTCATATTTTGTAGCTTTTATTTACTTTACAGATCTCATTTCACATAGCAATTAACAGATATTTAACGTCTTATTCACTCTCAGTTCTCTGTAGTGTAAAGAAAATAGACTTAGAAATGTATCATTTTTCTTCAATATTGTGCAAAACATCTTTCCAGACAAAAGTGAAACATTTTGTTCTTGCATAAAACTCATAATTGTTTCTTCATGTTAGAGGGCACCATTTAATATAATTATTCGATTTTCAAATGAACAAACTGGCCGTATATCAGGCAAATGTGAGCTATCAGAAATGCATCAAGAGGGGAAAAAGTCTATCTCCTACATAGAACATTTTTCAAGCTCTTGATTTCAATTGTCTTTTATGTGTGTGAACACTAAGATGAAATTCTCTGTTGCAAATGACTGCAGCAGATGGCCAGAGATTTTGGCCAACAATCCTGCGCATTTTGCGCACATAATGACATTTAAAACATCTTTTTTCAAAATACAACCAAAACAGTTTAGTGGATCAAAATACTCATACAGTACATTGTTTTTTCTCCTGCCATTTACTTCCATTTGCACCTGTACTAGCAACAGTGAATCACCATTTCAGTTACGTATAAACAAATGATAAAAGCGCAGTGTAATATTATGAGCTTCGAAACACTATTGAAAGCACAAAGGCCAATACACACCGCCCATCACATCACAGCACCACCACATCAGCATTTATTCACTGTGTCACGTACCGTTACGTCAATTCACTTAGCACAGCACTGAATGGTGAAAGTGATGTTATGAGTCACTATCCTTGATACGAAACGTCAAAGTATAGTATTGGAACAGAGGAACTAACAACGACAAAGTTTATTAATGACCAAGGAAACTTCGTAACGCATGTTCTTTATCATGTTTGTATGGTAAACTACTGAGAAGTCAAAAAACATTTCAAAACATTGACTTTTACTTTCTAGGGAATATATAGACACTCAAACACATCAAACAATAGTCACAAAGGAATAAATGGAGCTTGTTTGCCTTATCCATTATCTTTTTCTCCTTAAGTACCTAAGAATGTCATACAGAACTATAATTTTCTCCTTCATTAAAGCTGACAATTTCACTTAAAATATTATTTAATGGCATGTGCTTCGTCAATTTACGTTCTTATTTACATGCATTATGGAAGTCGGCTCTGTTCTCTTATTGTAAAATCAAAATTATTTGTTATAGTTCAATTCATTTATCTTGGCGGCTCGCGCATGCCCGCCCAGACGCGGGAGATTGCAGCGTTGCCAGTTGTACGCGCCAAGAGAAGCAGCGCCGTAGCAGTGTAGTTCTCAAACTTACGTTTAGGGGGGAGCGCGCAATTTATGAAGTAAAGCCACCACGGCCGCATTAAACCTTTCGCTTCTACAGAGACGTGCTCCCCGCATTCCACGCCGTGCGCGATTTTTTTTGTCTCAGAGGGAGACATCCAATGATACCAAATTCGACGAATTTGTAGTCAAATTTGTTATAATTGGATGTCCCCTTCTGGGAGGAACTAATTTTCATTAGGATTTCTTTTGGCTCTGTGTGTCGTTTTCAAGAGATTTCAATGTCCCCATAAAATGAACACCCTTTATAACATAAACAGTGTTTATAAATTGGGAAATATTCTATCTTTAGCAACTGTAACAAAACTTTCTTTATACCAGAGACATTTCGCTTTTTTCTAAAACGTTCTGATTAAAACGAAGTTGGCGAAGTACACAAAACTGAATTTTGGACGTAATAAAACATAAAACTAAAATATATTGCCAGTGAGGCACAGTGCACAAACATTTTGTTTTTGTCACAACGGACAGCAAATACTTGCCAAAACATAGATCAGTCGACGAAACCATTGAATATGATGTTGCCAAAGCAGCGAAGCAAAGAATTCCGTCAGACAATCAAATAGCTCGGCAACGTACGAGCCGAAATTCTGCTCTAAATAATACTTTTAATACTGCCGCAAAAGAATATATCTCAATATGAATAGTAAAACAGCGACTGCGGAAGAGGCGATATACAAACAAAACGGATAACATGAATATTGTATGTGTGCCTTTTCGTTGTTTTTAATTGCTGTGAAAAGAAATATTGGAGGAGAAAATTACAAAAACTGAAAACTTATTATGATTATAATGAAGCACAGGAAGTTTCAAAACATTACATTCAAACGAATAAAATTCATTAAGTAAGACACTTCGCTATTGTTTTTAAATAAATAAAATATTTAGTATGCAACAAGCCTTGAACTCAGAATCTTCCGATTAGCAACCCAACACCTTAACCATTACGCCAACGCAGCTACTCATTTCTGGCATCTCCTGGAGCACTCTAAACGTTTGCAAAATACCGACAAACACTGTTGGGATGACTATGAATTACTCACGTTGCGTCGAAGTACAATATGAAATAAACAATTACCGCTGTTCTTTATTGCGAAAAAGCGGTTCGTGAGACTGATACAAACACCTTTCCTTGCTATCGCCTGAATTAGGAGGCTTATTGTTTGTTTGGTTTAATTAATTAATAGAATATGAAGCAATTGGTGTAAAGAATGCTTTTTCCAAACTTTCTATAAAAGAAAGTTTGCTATCAAGACATTGCTTTTGTTCAATTACTTTATTTATGACTGAACGTTTCTAAAATTGAAGACACTCGTCCGTGCTCTGCACTGCAGTCGAGATCTGGCAACGTCGTTCTCTGTTCATTGGCTGACTGTGATTTGTGACGTCAAATGCGCAGAACGAACCTAAACTCGGCCGCCAAGATATATGACGCGCACTTTAGCTTTCAGAGATCTGAGGTCGCTTGTGTAAGAGCACTCCATGGGAAAAGTATCCAAGTCGTCATGGAACATTTACAGTTTGCCACAAGTACAAAGCATCATAGTAAAATAAAGGTGCAAAAGACAAAAAAGCCCGAAACCCACTGCTACAACGTGATTGGGTGTAACGAAAATAGATTAACTTAGCAGATGACAATATTGTCAAAACTTCCTTCCCGATACCTTGACACTGCGTGGCGTAATGTAACAGTCCGTTGACGGCCGTGAATGCTACTGTTTGAAATGCATTGTGGAATGTTTTGATGTGACATGAACTGACATGACGTGACATGACGGATAGTGTGAACTGACCTTAAACAAACAGTATCATCCTGAGATCACGTGATAATTCCAGCTTAATGTTGACACTATGCGGAGAATACAATGCTCAAACCAGAGAAATTTCTACTCCATGAAGTGAATATTGCATTCAGTCCGTGTGGTAACCGCTAAGCTAGACTCGTCACTTGTCTCGGGACGATGCTGCTTGTTTAAGACCGAGACGCTGCTGCTTGTTTAAGATCAACTCACACTGGTCGTCATGTAATGTCACTTCTCGTTACATCACCTAAAAATATTCCACAATGCATTTCAAATGACAGCATTCACACAGATCCTCAATGGATCATCACATCATGTCACAGCATGGCACGACATGGCAAGGTTTCTTGGGAAGAAAATTTTGGCGGTATCGTCAACTGATAATATAGTAAGTTAACCTATTTTCTCAGTGCTCACTCATGTTATAATAGTGGGTTTCGAGCTTTTGTTTGTTCGTAATTTGTTTTCCTTATTACACTTTTCTTTTGTGGCAAACTGTAAATGTTCCATTATGACTTGGATATTTTTTTCCATTGGGTGTTCTTACATAAGCCAGGAGAGATATCTAAAAGCGAAAAATTATTGAAATTTTTCGTAATAGAACAGAGGCGATCCCCACAATATATAAAAATCACAACGTAAGTTGACAAAGCAATTTTCGTTACGTAATAATTTTAGTGAAAAGATCATCTTTAATGAAGGAAGTAAATACAGTTGTTAATAACGTTATTAGTTACTTACGGGAAAGCATAATGTATAAGATAAACAGACTCCACTTGTTCTTTTATAGCTATTGTTTGACGTATTTCTGTGTACATAAATTCGCTAGCAAGTAAATGTCAATCTTTTGCAATGTTGTTTCAATTCTCAGAACTTTACCAAACCAAAATGATCAAGAAGATACGTTCTGGAGTTCGCTTTGGATGTTAATAAACTTTGTCTTTATTACCTTTTTAATTCAGATGCCGTAGTCTGAAGTCATTCTATCATGAATGGAGACTCATAACCCCTCTTTCGCCCTTCGGTACTGGTCCTTACGAATTGATGTGATGTGATGTGACGAATAACATGCTGAAGTGATGGCGTCATAACGTGGTGCCTGTTAATTTTGCTTTTCAAAGCAAAGAGCCCAGTTTATTCCAGGTACGAAATGAAAATTATTGTGGTTCCTACAAGACGCCTGTACCAAATCCATAATTCCTATAAAGGGAATCTGTCTGTGCTAGTGATACAACGACATTCAAAACTTACAGGATGCATTATGGACGAACCTACATCATCCTGAGATCACGTGACCACAATGGAATTTATACTGACAACACATAATCAGTTGTGCTCATCTGAATGTGCATTCCAGAGATATTTCTGTTCTATGGTAAACAACGAATACAGGCCTATTAGTGTTAATTAGTTAATTGTATATATGATACATCAGTGCAAAACGGGACACTTATTCAGTATCGCTTGCTCGATGACTATTGTCGTTGAGAAGTATTATTTAATGCAAGTCTTATTTTTGAGTGTAGAGCAAATATGCGTTAAAAAAGTCTAAAAATATTCCTTGCATTGATTGTGTCATTTAAAAAACCTTTCCATTGGCGAACAGAAGTTAACTAATTGCAATAAAGACGAAATAATTAAATAAGGAAGCTTTTCGTTTGGTTCAAGATCATTTCAAACTCAATTTTGTGCTTAATTAACATTTATTAATTACATTTATTAGAACCTGCAGTCATTTATTTTCACGAAGTCTGATAACATTTCTGACAACAATCTCCCATAAGGAAACTACATTTCTTTTCACTGCTAGTTTAGCAGCTGTGGGCTGTAGCTGTATTTTTCGTTTTTAAAGTAAACGAAAGTTAATGGCATTATTAATCATTCTTGAGCTTCAAGAATAAGTCAGAGATATATTTTCAGCCCAGGGTCCTTATAACATTACCGCCAAAGACAGAGTTTAAATAAACAATTTTACGTTATAGCTAACGCTTTTGATTACCAGGTTCTGAATTTAAAGTCAGTCTCATTACAGTTATAGCCTGTGATATTATAAGCTCTGTTTACTAACGAAAGTCAACTGCCAATCACCTAAATGCTTGTAATGTCTTGTTATGTATATATCAGAGTCGCCTTCAGTCCAGAACCACGTGGCTGCTACGGTCGCAGTTTCCAATCCTGCCTCGGGCATGGACGTGTGTGATGTCCTTAGGTTAGTTAGGTTTACGTAGTTCTAAGTCTAGGGGACTGATGACATCAGATGCTAAGTCCCATAGTGCTTAGGGCCATTTGAACAAGAGTTGCCAACGATGCTGCTGTCGATACTAAATCTTTGAACGTTTATGTCACAAGTCACAGCAAATCTTAAAAACAATTTTACACACATGTTGCAATGTATGCATCTGTAGATGTATACTGCCACATACGCAACCCTTGGCAACCGACTGAACATCATGACTAGCGCTTGATACACATTTCGGAATGTGGGTACTACGTACGTTACAAATTATAAATAAGAAACATGAATACTTAATGAATACAAAGAAGATAAGGTTACTGGCTGCTTTCCACTTTACCGATATTCTTCTGAAAAGCAGCCACCAATCTAATCTTATCACTAGTCATTAAGTTTTCAAGTTTTCTGTTTGTAATTTATATGAAATGTAATTGTTGCAACCAACTTACCCTGCTTCCAATTCCAGGTCATTCACCTTTACCTTAGAGTTTAAATCATATTTTCAATAGGTCTGTCGTACAAATAATGATAACGAACATTTCCTTTGCAGTTTAACATTCAACGTGAAATCTACGTGAAGTAGTTTCTGTGGTCGTACAGTCCAGAATCGGTGTGTAAATGAGGCAAATCGCCCTGAGCACTGAGGCGATCATCCCTCCGACGCACGAGGTTGGAGATACCCGTTTGGTAAAACACTGTTATCTGTTGCGTAAACAAGTCCTTAACTGCCTGTTGCACATCCTCATGTGATAGAAGTCGTCGACCCTTCGAGGCCTTTTTTAAAGAACAGAAGGCGCGATAAACGCTTGGGTAGAGATCAGGACTTTAGGGCGGGTGCTCAAGTCTCTCCCACTTGAGGTGGCGTTACTTCTCCGTTTCAACCTTTTGCGAAACACGGATGTGCGTTTTCATGAAGCAGCAGCATCCCTTATCGCAGTTTTCCACAACGATGATTTCGACAGACTTGCTGCCCCATACACATTCTTCATCCTCAAACGGATGTCCGCCAGTGTTTATCCTCCTATAGCCAGAAAAAGAATAATAGCAACATGGTGATGTTTGGACGCAGTTCTTAATTAGTTGGTACGCTTCACTTTTCCGAATTTAACGCACGAACGTTACAAATGCCACACTGATCTCTTGCGTACATGTCACTGCTTATATACACACATCGGTGTCACGCGTCGTTGCATATACGCAGCAGTAGCGGAAACTTTTTGATCGACACTTACATCTAACTGGAACATGAAACTTCCCGGCATATTAAAACTGTGTGCCGGGCCAAGAATCGAACTCGAGACCTTTGCCTTTGGGATGAAAATGCTTTACCGACTGACTTCCCCAAGCACGACTCACCATCCGTCCTCACACCTTCACTTCCACTACCTCGTGTCCTACCTCCACACTTCACAGAAATTTTCCTGCCAAACTTGCAGGAATTGCCGGCCGGAGTGGCCATGCGGTTCTAGGCGCTACAGTCTGGAGCCGAGCGACCGCTACGGTCGCAGGTTCGAATCCTGCCTCGGGCATGGATGTGTGTGATGTTCTTAGGTTAGCTAGGTTTAATCAGTTCTAAGTTCTAGGCGACTGATGAGCTCAGAAGTTAAGTCGCATAGTACTCAGAGCCATTTGAACCATTTTTTTGCAGGAATAGCACCCGTGGCAGAAAGAATATTGCGGAGACATGGCTTAGCCACAACCTGGGGGATGTTTTCAGAATGCAATTTTCACTTTGCAGTGGAATTTGCGCTGATATGAAACGTCCTGGCAGATTGATTTTGTGTAAAGCTCTAACCAGTTATCATCATCACAACACTGAAACTGAAGACTTCTGATGACGCAGTGAGTATGTGATTGGTTGTTACAAGGTTAGGTGGTCAGAGTGAACATGTCTTTGAAGTTGAGCTCTTTCTGTCTTGGTCTATAGGAGCAACACATTGACTTACTTGTTTATTTTTCTACATCGTGGTTCAAATGGCTCTGAGCACTATGGGACTTAACTTCTAAGGTAATCAGTCCCCTAGAACTTAGAACTACTTAAACCTAACTAACCTAAGGACATCACACACATCCATGCCCGAGGCAGGATTCGAACCTGCGACCGTAGCAGTCGCACGGTTCCGGACTGCGCGCCTAGAACCGCGAGACCACCGCGGCCGGCTTCTACATCGTAATATATTATTCTACAGTGCACAGATTTTTTTTTTCATCACAATGCTGTTTGTAAGTTCACAGTTATTTAAACTTTATTTAAACTAACGACACCCCAAATACGAATAAGACAAATACTACAGCACTATATCGACTAATATTACTATAATCATCATCATTACCATCACTAATACATTTACAACTGTGTATTTAGAGCACTCTCTATGTACATACTACAGCTAAAACGTATTTAATCACATGAAAAGCACAAACAGTAAGTATCTGAGAGCTGACTAATTCCAGGCGTATACAATGTTCGATTAACTTCCGGGAATGGATCAGGGTTACGTTTCGACAACGGTCGATATTTCGATAGGTGCACACCCTGTCATTTTCAAGGCAAAACTGCATCAAATAAGTACTGTGCAAGGAGATTTAAAACTTCAGTTTGCACAGTAATTCCGGGGAGATAACACGCACGCGCACGCACACACACACACACACACACACACACACACACACACACACACACACTCTTCCATACACACACACTGCAAACACTAGTGCCATCACACAACCAAAGATGACCGACGGCAGAAGTTCTAGATAATCTGTTCCTTTGTTTTTTGACAAAGGAGAGATCAGGATTCCACATGGATAACGTACTTTCAAATGTTTTCTTAATAACATCATCCCACCAGCTGGAAGTGCATGCATTGCCATGTTATTATATTCTATAGGATGACGGCTGCCAAGACGATGTTATGCAACAGATTTGCTCGGCTGTTCCTTTATGTAACCTAAAAGGACTATTATCTTAGAGAGTGGTCGAAAAACACACTTCACATCATATTTCAGCCAAATACGACCAATCATTTTGTAAATGCTCCCTACGTAAGCCAAAAATGCCATTGACTTTGATGCCACCTCGGTATTCTCATTACTCAGCCGGTGTACGGAGGGTCGACAGCGCAATGCACGTATGATTTGACTTTCACGATAACCATTCTGATGAAAAATGATCTCTAGATGGGCTAACTCAGCTGACAAACTTTCTGAGTCTGGGATAACGTGCTCCCTTTGAACCAAGTAACTGTAATTTTTTTAAAACTTATTTTAACTTCTACTATATGCCTGCTAGAGTTAACTAATCTCTGCAGTCACAGTAGCTGCTTAAGACTCAGAATCGCACCTTTGGACGCAATTCTCCTTTTCATTTATGGAAGATAAGAGAACACGAATTAGCTTCGTCTTCTTTTGTTTGTTGGGTACCAGCATCAATAGTTATAACGCGGGTGCCACTGCTCTGAAAATTATTCCACATAGGTTTCACTAGGACATAGTATTATTTTGTCATGTATATACCCGCTCAGTGTCATGCATCTAATGTTATTTTTCTGTGGAGAAAGATCTGCCAGTTAAATTCATTTAGGTAAAGACTTTATTTCACATTGTGATGCCAATACAGCCCTGTAATAAGTAATGTTAATGACATCTACTTATATATTTTGACAGTACTTTTTTCAATCGTCTACAGACGCCACATTGGCGACTCCTTTATAAGTGTATTGATACATGCATTTTCTGTTCGTTTAATGCTCAGAACTACTGAGAAAATTACGAGTGACGAGTGACATCGGAGTGCAAATACCAGGAAACACAGCAACCAGAGAATTCTGCAAAAGGACGTGTGATGACGAGCTCTTCCGTCACTGGAAAAGTTAAAGTAAGAATTCTCATTTTAATTAAAAGCTACACAGCTGCTTAGAGTAGTGCATAACTGTAATTTCTTTTTGCGCAGGAAAGCCCAGAATTGTAAATTCAATAATACCACTGCTGAAGTGTTCTGCTGCTTTACGTGTAATGGCGGGATTCAGCGTGCAAAGGTGCTAGCTTCACATAGACACGAAGTTTTTGCTCCATTCCCACAGCCTGAGCAGGAAGCACTTTAATTTTGAATTATTTGCTTTTGCAGAATTGGTATCAGTTGCAGCGCAATTTTTTGGGTAACATTAATTAAACTAAGAATTTATCTAAATGTCGTCCAGAGAAAAATAAACTATTACAGCTGTGCCTATTAGCGAGATAGATAAGATGCCGTGCAAAATACAAGGCTTGACCTTGACCAAGAAGAATGTGTTAACAACACACGAGTAGACTAAAACAGAGTTACTGACAGAAATCGAAAAGTCATTCACAGTCCGAAACGACATAATGGTAGAATTATTAACGAAAATCGAACAGTCATAAGAAGCTCAAGTACACATAAAGGTAGAGTTATTAAATCAAATTACAGAGATTTTACGTGAGCAGCAAGAATCTGCCCGCACAGAGGAAGAATCTGCCCATGCACGACAGCGTGTTCCATCAGAACTTGCTAGGAAAATAGAGGATGTAACAGCGAAACTGGAGACGATAATCACGGAGCAGTTCCATCGCTATTGTACTGCTATGCAACGAGAAACAACTCCGTGGTTCACTGAAAAAGATGCTCCGACCATTGATGTCATTAACAAGAAATTTACATCATAGTATGAAAGCTTTCACGACCGGATGACATATCTTCTGGTAAACCTTCCGGGATGTAAGGTCGTGGTCCATGAAACTCTTCAGCTCCTAACGTTTCGTCCAGAGCTGCGCTGGACATCTTCAGAGGGGTGTTTCTCCTCCGGTGAGTCTTGCCGACTGACGGGTCGGACGTCTGAGAGCGACTTATATATCGTAGAAAGTGGGCGTGACCAGAGTTACACGTGATATGCAGAGATAATCTTTGTCAGATATAAAACTTAACTATCGATCGTAATCTCGTCACGGATAAAACTGTCTAGCAATTCTGTAGTGCTACTGTCCAAATATCACTAAGTTTCATGGTCTCTTCTTTCCGATTAAAATTATCCCTACGTTTGTATATTTCAATTGCTTCTCTACAAAGCCGTGGGTAATAGTTCGTCGTCGTAGATAAAATTTTTGTTTCGAAAAACTTCACTTGATGATTTCCTGGCTGAAAAGCGTGTTCTGCTACAGCCGATTTATCTGCTTTTCCTAATCGGCAAAGACTTCTGTGTTCTTTTAACCGTGTATTTACGCTTCTTTTTGTTGTTCCAACATGAACTTTACCACATGTACACGGAATTTTATATACGCCACTGGCTGATAGAGGAGCTCGTTTATCTTTTACAGACCGAAGAACATGACAAATTTTCTTCGTTGGTCTAAAAACGGGTCTAATATCATGTTTACTTAAAATCTTTCCAATCTGATCCGTTACTTTCTTTATAAAAGGGAGGGAGACTGTGTTCTTCCATCGTTTTTCGGACTTGTCCTTAAGCTTTTTGTTGTTTGGGTGCAGAATTCTGCTTACTTCTTTCTTTGAGTTGCCATTTTTCTCAAAAGCGTGCTTCAGATGTTTTAATTCGTCGTCTGGATACTCCGGTGCACAAATCCGTCTGGCTCTGTCAACGAGACTTGCGGTAAAAACCATAGTCTACCAATAATCTATATATCTTTCCTTGGTATATCTATCCGTCTCTGCAAGCGTGTTACTGCACTACAGAATGTAACATTGCCTGTCACTGGATGTAAGATAATGGAAGAAATTGACCTCAAGTCTAAACCCGTCAAAACCCAGACTTGCTACAGGTGAAATTAGAAAAAGTGAATATCTTGTACTTGTTTCCCGTCGTAGACGGTCTGACTACTGACTGTATCAGGGACATTGACGTTATGAATGAGAAGGCTGCTGGATTGGACTACACAACCAGGTTTGGTCAGCCTGAAGCCGTCCTTATACATTAAATACAACAGATGTATTCAAAATTGCGAATATGGACAACGGACAACCATCATCTAAAGAATGGAATGACGACAATGAAAATTTGTGTCTGACCGGGACACGAACCCGGATTTCCCGCTTATCGGGAGTGGTTCAAATGGCTCTGAGCACTATGCGACTTAACTTCTGAGGTCATCAGTCGTCTAGAACCTAGAACTAATTAAACCTAACTAACCTAAGGACATCACACACATCCATGCCCGAGGCAGGATTCGAACCTGCGACCGTAGCGGTCACGCGGTTCTAGACTGAAGCGCCTTTAACCGCACGGCCACACCGGTATCAGGAGTGGTCACTTCACCATTTGACTCTCCGTGCAAGACTCACGGCCAGACCCATGGTTGACGACATATCGAAGTTTGAGTCTGGCCGTGAGTTGTGCAGGGACAGACAAATGGTGGCCGACACAGTGGCTCAGCGTACTCGCTCAGAGGATTAGCTGCCCTCTGTAAATAAAAAAAAAAACGAGTTAATGGATTAACGATGAACTTGAACAAGCATCACGGGACGTCCGCACGGAACAAATACAACGACCACTAATGAGCAAAAATAAGGTAAAAAAATGGTGACAAGCGGGAAATCCGGATTCGTGGCCTGGTCCGGCAAATATTTTTACTGTCGTCAGTCAGTTCTTCATCTGATGGTTGTCCATATTCGCAATCTGGAATACATTTAACATATTTCATAACGTCTGTAGTCACCATACTGTCTATTCCTTTGGACATACCTACATGTCCAAAGGAACTTTGCGTCGTAATTCGGATTAATACAGGCATTGCAGTACTGTATGAAGCCATCCTGTCTCAAAATGGTATTAGCTTTACCAGTATCCGGAAGAAGGACTTCCTGTAACAGAGTGGTATTTGGCAGATTTTGATCTTTAAATTCCATCACAAAGCAAATCCATTTACGAGGGTATTCAGGGAATTCAAGTGATTCATTCGTACTTGCTGCCACAAAAGACATAATGCATGGTACCAGTACCTTGGGAAATGTGAAGAGATCCAGAACATCTTACCTCACTCATCAAGAAACTGCACTCCAAGGGAGCTGACGGAAACTCAGCCAGAAAAGAATGAATGAATGGAACTCACTGATTCCTAAGATTCCGCGTGACACAGCTGCATGGAATGAAAAGATCTGACAAGTCATCGTTGCAACGACTGAAAAGGCCAGGCTTATGAAGCGACATTTTGACAGCAATAGTACTTATCAACCGGCTGACAAAATCCTCGCGAGGCGTAATTCTAAGTCCTCTCTGCTAACTAAAACGGTCAAGAAATGGCACTTATTGTGTTTGGACTGTACACCATTGCCACAATACCTAATCCAAGGAGACATCTTGTTTATTCGGAGTACTGTAGGGTGAAGACAAAGACTTGAAGAGATTCCAATTCCAGCACTGAAGAGTGACTGTTAGTCGGTTGTATATGAACAACAGCGTATGCGTTAGTTATAATTGATGCTTAGTTTTTATATGATATTAAGCTTTAAGCTTACATTTTATTGTGTGTAAATATAAGATGTCTGTATGTGACGAATTACGTGCATAGTGCAGTGACAAAGTCAACATAAGACACTAAGGCTCTGATAAGCAGTGAATTTTGCTTATGCCTGATATGGTTAGAATGATTTGGAATTCTCTTAGTCCTTTTATTCAAACAGGGGAGCTGATTCCTTGCTATAGGTATATATGTATGCCCTTCCTTTATGAGTATTTCCGATGTGAGGTTGTGTTCTGTCAGTTGCTTTATCTGTGTGCAGGGTTCTCTGTGTTGCTGAAAAAACAAGTGCGTTGTTTCTTCAGTGGCAATGTTGTTTAGTATATGTAAATATAGGGAGGTAACTGATTCTTCTGTCGCTTCTTGGTAGAACAACACCAAATAAAAAATCAGTATATTCCTTATGTTCTACAGAATTTATTTATTCAGGTTATTCAGTTTTCGGCTTACACGGTCGTCATCAGTTTTCAACAGGTAAACTCTGATGAAGACCTTGTAAGTTGAAAATTGCTTAATCTGAATAACGACACAGGGGTGCTTTTGCGTAAATATTTTCATGGTAGGTGATGCAGTGGTACTTTGCAGTACTCCATTTACACCCATGTTAAATACATTACTGACATTTTATAGGGCTCTCCGTTAACTGTGAACATTAATGACAAACTTACGACGAATGGACAACATGTGAAGTGACATTGTGAACATTTTTAATACGCTATCTGCACCAGATTTATTTCTTCTGCTGACTATCATCAGGCCTGAACAGTGCTGACCACACTTTTCAGACAGACGAGGCACACTCTACAACGAGACTCGTTATCCTTGTTGAGTTTCTTCAGAGACGAACAATGCCGACGTTACGTTTCTGTTGCATGAGGCGCCGAACTACGCTGCACAGTAAAAACCAATAGCTTGTACTTACTCATATACTACAAACTGCGACATTGTGGAAATTGTGCGTCGTGATGTCTCGATGATGTGGTCGCAATACTACAAACTGCGACATTGTGGAAATTGTGCGTCGTGATGGTGTGGTCGCAAAAAAGTAAACACTTTCAGAAAAAGTTGCGTCACACGATTCACACGAACGAACACGGTGAACACGCGACATGTACTAAATGCATTAAGCTGACTGTTAAATAATGACGTACACTGTCGATTATTCAAATTCCAGTTCTACAGCAACGCCAACGACTTGTTTACAGTGGATGGTAAGTGTACTATGAGTCCGATTCTATTGCTGTTCCATATTTTAGTAAAGAGATACTAGTGTCGCGCAGCTGTAATGGACAAGAAACGAACTCGTTGCATTCGCCATTGTATTGTAAACATTTGACGAACCAATGCAAATACTCAACTCGCAGAGGTCGACGGCCCGTTCAGTCACAAACGCTGTTATTCTGCCGCAATAACAGGATTAATTAAACACGCCCTGAGCATAATAAAATGTAAACAGAATACGTATTAACTAGCTATAAACAACAGACTACAACATGTAAATAGTTGATATGTAACAGACTGCACCCAGAAAACGAGCAACATCAGCAAACTCAAATGTGTTATCTAGATTAATTTTGCACAATTTTGCAACTAGTTCCTTTTGTAAAGCTAATGGAGAATTTTATTACAGGAAGACCGTTGTCCTCTATTTGTCTGACACCCTTTGGTACTAGTTTTGTTTGTTGCACGATCACAATGCTCTCCTGCTATACTTGAGGTAGGACCATGCTCACCCACCATCATTTAGCTGACCGACACATTACGTGTACCACATGCTTGGTATGCGACACTCCGGTGCGTCGTTAAAGGAAGAAAATTTTGTGTCTGTCTAGGGACAGATTAAGACGTTTGCTGCTAGTTTTCTATAGAACTAGGGCAATTGTCGGAACAGAGCCAACTGAGCAGCTAACCAGGACATCCAGTCAGAGACAGACCATAAATATTTGTATTCTCGAAGCTCGCCGAGCAGATAAACATTGTGAACAAATTTACACATACCACTAAATGAAGTGCAGTGCATGATAGTTTTTAGTCTTTTTCATGCTGGTCTCATGCCAAGAAGAGCATATTTAAGTGCTGTTTTGTAGATTCGCTACATTTAAACATTATTATTTTGTTTTTGTGTGTGAAAATCTAATTAGGTACGGTGAAAAAACACACACTTGCCGCATTGATTTATTTTGATTGTTGTGGACAAACTTCTCTGGTGTTAAGTATACTAATGAATTGACTAAGATTTATCCTAGAGGATCCAGATAACGACACAGTAAGTCACTCACTTGCAACACTATTATTCAAAAGGTTGTGTGATATCGTGTTGGAACCATGAGAAACTTTTATGAACTGTCACCTGCCAGACATACTTATAAACTTTTGAACATATGATCATTCGTTGATGTACAAGTCTCTGGAAAATAAGTTTTAAATGATTACTGACGGTTCAGTACGATATGTTAAACTATATGGATCCCCACATCAGGGGCAAAGCAACATTCTAAACTAATTTTGACTGCTAGTATACGTCCACTAGGAATAATTAATCTCAGCGTTTCCAGAAGCGTCGCTGGACGCAATTCTGCTTTTCAAGTATGTTACATTAGAGAACACGGATTATCTCCGTCCTCTTCTGTTTATTTAGTACCGGCATCATTACAGTTAAAATGCGAATGCGACTGTTCTGATAATTATTCTACTCATATCGAATCTTCAGTAATTTTGAGCTCAGTGTCATGCGTCTGTATGGAGAGAAGCTCAATTAAGCACATTAAGATAAAAATTTATCTGAAGTCTTTATTTCACGTTGTTGCACCTTCACTGTCAATATTATTTAATGTTGTACTCCATTCTGTATGTGTTTTAAGGTTGTGCAAAGTATGTTTTGTGTTAGCGTTTCGTGTTTCATTAACGACAAAGCAGGTGTACGTTAAGGTAAAATCTTCTTACCTCGCCGACTGTCACGACGTTAACCAAAAAAAAGGGCCTACAAACGGTTAAAATTAATATTAACCCTCAGTCGGTGTCGTGAATGTTTTATGAAATAAACTGTGTCGTGGGGTATTTACATACCCCAGACTCTTAACGAATTTTGTAGACAGGCATTTGAAAATAAATAATAAAGTAATGAATACAGGCTGTTCCCATTGCTGGTTAGTCTTTATTGCCATCAAAACAGTTCTGCAAAATCAAAACATAACAATGGCCTTTTTAAAAATTAATACTTCCTTAGTTCACCAGCTTCAAATTGCGAAGTATCTGTTAATTACTGAAAAAATTTAGAACATAGCTTTGGAAATTAAGAGCAGTTCAGTTATGTGCTTTAGTGTCCAAAATATCAAACAAAACAAAGATTAATCAGGTAAGGATCAATTTAACGTAATTCCACAAACCCTGAACTTGAACAAATTTTCGTTCATTCACAGACTCGACACAGATTGAGTGCCTACAGGATGCACAAATATGTCGTTTGCAGTTTATACAGACCACTTCAGTCTTTTATCCGATAATCGAGGACATAGGAAACACCTCTTCCGTTTCACTGGACCAACATTTTGCACTGAAGAAGGTAATGCATTATTGAGAATAGAACCTCTGAGGTCTCTAGGTTGTCTTTCTTTGAGTAGAGTGTTGGGTACATCTCACACAGTTGCCTTGAAAGGTCCTTTAGGAAATCGAATCTTGAGAGGGGTTTATTGTCCATAAGGGCTGAATAAAGTACATATGAATTTACACTAGCAATGTTAAGAATTCCAAAGAAGATTGCCATTGGCCAACGACAGATGCCCCTGCTAGTTGAAAAGGTCATACATTTTTGATCTATTCCGTCAACACCTCCTTTTGTTTGGTTATAAAAAAAGTATTATTTCAGGCTTGCCTGTCCCATCATCCGTGCTTTTAGAGTGATGCATAGATGAAATTAATACCACTGCTGTATTTTTCTTGGGCACATATAAAACAAGGGTCTTGTCTTTACTAAACCCATATTCAGACGAGTCCTGTTTACGATTCTTTTGTGGCAACAACTCTAATGGAATTTTTCTTCAGAGTGCCTACATAAGTTAGCTTCTGTTTTTTCAATTCGTCAACAGCTTCTACTGAGTTGAAGTAATTGTCAGCTGTGATATTTCTCCAAGTACCCTGGACAGGTTTGGCCAGTCGAATTACACTTTGTGATGGTATCAGTAATTTCTTCTCCACAGGTGACAAACCCATTCCGTGGCTGCCTCTGCCAGCATAGTATATATAGGCGTTTAGGAGATCATGTGTTCTGGCATCACATAAGATCATGATTTTGAGCCCACATTTGTCAGGTTTCGATGCCATATACACTTTAAATCTGTATCTCCAATGAAATCCTAGCAAAATTTCATCTATACAGGCTATTTCTCCTATGCAGTAGCAGTCTTGACTGTTTCTGACAAATGAATTAAACAGATTTGAAATTGCAGCTGCAGAATCGGTTTTCAGTCTCTCATTCCTAGTTCCGGAGTCACCGAACCGAAGACATATTAGTAGGACTAACATCCGTTTCAATTTAGTGCAGCGAAATATATCGCGACCGGTACCATCGGTAGCAAAGAGGGATTCAAGATTCTCTTTGTTGGATCTGAAAATTGCAGTATAGTATAGTAATCCAATAAAAGTCTTAATTTCTATCAGTGAAACATCTCTCAATTCTGTTCTGGTTTCATCAGCATATCTACTTCTACATTGTTTGATTTTCCCATTTATGTGTGTTACAACTTCAGTTACCATGTCCTCTGAAAAAAAAAAAAGCATTCCCATACCTGCAGTGGTGTACAAGGATAACCAAGACGTTGTGCATTCCCTTTGAGTTCAGGAAGATGTATTCTAATATTGTGAGCAGGCGTTCGAACATTTCTCTTAGTTTCCACTGTTGACCACTTACAGCGGTTGCGTCCGTAGAAAGTGTTCTGTTTTGTTTCTTCTCTAACTCGTTCACAATCATCACTGTCTGATATATCCAGTTCTGATTCAGTATCGTGTTCACTGTTGCGTTCAGGATCACTTTCGTTGGTAGTTTCAGCATCACTGTATTCAATATCTGCTGAACGAAAGCTACCGAGCAGCGGAAGTTCGCAGCACGTAAAATTCTGACGTTACGCGCATTAGAATTTGGAGGGGGTATCCTCATACCCCACAACACCGATAGAGAGTTAATGTTATTATATATATATATATATATATTATGTTCTTACATAACACAGTTTCTAAGTTGTCTGTGAACGCCACAGTGCGAAGTACCTCTCACGCTGAGGCAGACGGTGGCAACTATCAGCCTGTACATATAAGTCAGTATGAGTAGGCTTCCTATAAACAGGATGTCCCAACATACCATCAACCTTCCTCCTGACCAACTCATCAAGGAAGGGAAGCCAGACATCCTCTTCCACTTCCATTGTGACAGCAATGTCGGGTGGACCGAAATCAGATCTTGAAATAAGTCGTTAAAATTATCACTCCCACGAGGCCAATAACTAAAACATTACCTACATGTTCTAGGAAACATGCAGAGTTCAAAGCTTCCGACTCCAAAGCTCATTCCTCGAAGTCTTCCATAAACAAATTGCCAATAATGGATGACAACGGGCGTCCCATCGTAACTCCATCTGTGTGCTGATACTACTGGAGTCATAAAACGTAAATGTAAGTCAAAACATAACGAAATATGTTCAATAACCTGAATGAACTGCAACGAATCAGAGATATGCAAGTGTAGAGACGGACCAAATCAAAGCTTTTTAGAATATTAAAGTAATTGAAATGCATTTCCTCTAATGACGTACGAAATGTGTCGAGTTCTTAATCTCATGCTCCCACAGACCTACTAGTGGGCTTTTCAGAGTAGCAACGTTTTTTGCTAAATGATATGTCGGAGCACCATACTCACAAATAGTCTAAGAGGAACTCCTTCCTTGTGGACCTACGGAAGATCATATAACCTAGGGGAAAGATCAAAATAAGAATTAAGAATATTGATAAGCTCCTGTGACAAGGATCTTACTGTTGGGAGGCTGTTAGACTTTTTCTGAACCCTTTTTGTGGGTTCAGCAACGATCCTACGATACGCTGAATCAGACAGTAAGCACTGCATCTTTTTAACGTAATCCTGCTTAGTGATTTTACTTTTATATGGAGCCACAGTCATACAGAATTTTTATAAAGATATAAACGCCATGTGACTGTAGAACAAGTTTTATTTCACAGTGTAGATTTCGGCCTTAGACCGTTACCAAATGTTGCAACTGCAAACGATTAAAGCACAAGTATCAGTCAAAGTATCAGAAACATATCAAGGCACACAGTTAAAATAATGTATGGGCTGCATGATTTGTATAAGAGAACAAATCATGCAGCCCGTACCTTGATTTAGTTCTTTGTCCTGCTATTTTTCTCATACTTTGTTTGATATTTGTGCTTTAATCGGCTGCAGTTGTACCACTTAATAATGGACTAAGGCCGAAATCTAGATTGCGAAATAAAACCTTTCCTACAGTCTAATGGCGGTTGTATTTTCCAAAAAAAGTAATCCTGCTAGTCCAAAACAACTGTAGCAGTGCCCTTGTTCTCGAGTAAAATAACAATATTTGGATCAACTATAAGTGAATGTAAAGCAACCCTCTCAGCTCTGTAACATTACTCTGTGGTGAATATGCCCTAGTCAGCACATGATATCCTTCATCCCAACCTCCTTTGCAGCGTCAGGATGTAGTTTAAAAGAGCCTGTCCAACAGAACTTATAAAATTAATCACTGACAAACGCTTTGGCGGTGATAAAAAATTTAGACCTTTGCCTACCACGAATAAATCTGTATCATTAAAAACTTTCTCCGTGAGATTTATCACTGAACGTCGAGACATAGTATTCGACTGAGAGCCACGGAAACGTTAGACCTTCGTCGCAAGTTGGGCAGTTACAGTCTGAAATTCACAGTCATACTGCGACCATAAAGCATCGTCCAGCTAATCCCAAGAAAAGGCCGAAAGTTTTGAAGAAATCATTAAATAAATCAGACACAATTCCAGGAAACAAAACTGCTCATTCGACGAGTGTAATGGATCCGTTCATGAACAAGAACTAGGCCAGCGCTTTGCTTGGTGCTATTGGCGGCAGGAGAATTAATATGATGCACAACTTTGGAAGACTTTGGAACAGTACTTTGGTCACGTCATCTCAACTAAAACTACAACGTACATTGCAATCTGATTTTTCTGCTGCGAAGTTTATCCAGCCTCCGCATGCTACGGTACATTTCCTCCACATCTACCCTTAGAGAGGAGACCTGAGTTTCTCCCGGCAAGGGATAGCAATTACTGAAACACACACACACACACACACACACACACATACACATGCGATAGTGTTACTAAGGAAACAGTTGAAATCAAATTAGCGAGTAACTTATAAATAGAGGAGTTTTTGCTTAAATTCCTGCTCTCTCTCATTGTCAGATACCAAAGAGAAAGAGGTAATGCGACCTACCTCATCTGTCGGTTACTAGTTGTCACTACAGTAAACTTCTGACATCGCTCATCTTCGGTAGTGACACTAGTTTTAAAAGTATGTGTGTGTGTGTGTGTGTGTGTGTGTGTGTGCGTGTGAGTGTGTGCGAGCGCGTGTCTGTGTGCGTGCGTGCGTGCGCGCGCGCGCGCGCGCGCGCCCGCGCGCGCGTGTGTGTGTGTGTGTGTGTGTGTGTGTGTGTGTGTGTATGTGTGTGTGTGTGTGTGTGTGTGTGTGTGTGTGTGTGTGTCATCTTTTCGGAATTGTTTTGCAAACGCAAGGTTTAAATTCCCTTGCACAGATCTTATTTGCTGTTGTTTTGCACTGAAAGCGACTGGGTGTGGATCAGTAGAAATATCGGCTGCATTTCCGTAAGTAAAGTGAACAATAGGAAGCTAATTGCTGTTCCAAGTACCACACGAACATACACCAAATTATTAAATTAGAACCCTACCATTTCCTGGAATGGAAAGTGTTCTTCTTAATTACCGCCAATAACTGATTCCACAGCATTGTCGATTGCCTACCAGATACTATGTCCTTAACATTATTGTCTTACTGAATATGAGAGCTCTTGTAATGTTAACTATTTGATACCGAAAATACCAATTTCAGTGTCAGCAGACGTTTAGCTTTAATTCCATGGATTAGTTCATGCAAGTCAGTGACTGTGGGAATATCTGAAAACGAAAGGAATAACTATGGGATATAATGAATGGCGACCTGAAACGGAAGGACATTCAGGACAAAGAGAAAAAAATAAAGCAGCACATACAAAATTAATCACTACGAACTACTTCACGCGTGCATACGAATGGACGTTTTTCAAGTGAGTCAAAACAGTGTATCGTTGAGGTAACCAGTATTAGTGCCAACCCTCTGCCCACAGAAAAGTTATTAAACCTTTCCACTTTTAAATCTGTGCTGTTTTTCGGTGTAATGAGACTCAAGGCTGACCTCACTCGTGCAATACTTTTCTTTTTTCTATATTGGTCACTTTATTTCTCCAGCCCTCGAGGAGGGGGCTGATAGCTACTCTTTAGCCAAATTTGCTACTCTTTAGCCAAATTATGTTAAAATATATGCATATAGGTTTTAACAGGTCAAAAAACAAAATGAAGTTTTTTTCGTTTGATGATTCAGTGTAAAACACAGATGGTTATGGAAATATCGATGATCTGGTTGGTGTAACATGGTGGCAATGACACTTTTTGGAAGTCTATCTTGGTCAGCTCCTAGTAAATAATTTTTGGATAGGAAGCAAGAATGGAAGGATGATTGACAACAGGACAATACAGATTAATGGATCACTAGGTCATGGACACCTTCATGAAAAGTTGAATGTATCAATGGAGGCTGAACAGGAAGGAGCAAAAGTGGTTCGGAAGGCTGGCAGTGGTACTAGATCTTTAAGAAGTGGATTCGGGGACTAGGGCTATAGCTTGTACAATGGGTAGATAACCAAGGTGGAATTGTGGGTCAGGATGTGGCTCCTGAAGCTTCCGTGGTCTGAGATATAAAGTGTGGAGGTGTGGGGAATTGCTGGACGTGTTGGTACAGGACCGACAGCGATCCCGTACTGGAGATGCTCAGGGCTACAATCTTCGTGTTTGTGGAACGTAAAGAAAGTTCTAAGAAAAAGGAGCACGGGTGTTATCAAGTGGCAGTGGATGCGTGTACAAGAGGCAGGACGGATGTGGAAGGTGAGATGGAGTGCAGGGCGCACTGGGACGTGAGGAGCGCTAAATTTTTGGGGTAAAGGTGAGGATGAGTTAAGTAATAATTCTGTAAGCGCATAGTATTGTGTGATTGATGTGTTCCTCATTCCATTGCCTGCTAATAGCTTTAGTAATATTAGCCTGTTCGGTAGATGGTATACAGAGACGGAACGCTAGTTAGTGGTTGAGACCTGGTTCACGATATTTTAGTGTGTCAGTAAGATAGGTGAGGTGATTATGACCAATGAAGTAGAAGTTAAGGAGAGGGAAGCGACAGAAGGACGTCCTTTGGCTATTGCCTGACGTTCGAGCAGTTGGTCTTTTTAATTTTTTTTATTTTTTATCCTGAGATGTTGCTCCAGATGTTTTGTGTTGCCTCGTGTACTCGACAACTTGACTTGGTTCATTTACCATCCGATACATATATTTTTGAGTTCAAGTTATTATTGTGTTATTTATAGACTACAATGGACAAGGAAAAGTGAACCTGCTCGCATAGCTCTACACACAGCGCCCTACCTTGCGAGAGAGCAAGGTGCACCACATCAGGATTGAATGCGCTTGGCAGTTTAACAACCATTCTTCTAATACAAAGGCTGAACTGTAGCTTTCAGGCGCTTTTTAACATGCGTTTAGGCAAATGCTAGGCTGGTCCGCAATATCCGCTTCAGCAAATACAATATACACACTGTTTAAATGCGAAAGCCCATAGAATAAAGTTACTACAATTCACAAATGGCCGGCGTATACGTCTTCCCTTCCTCACGTCGTCAGTACAGGGGATGAGACAGCAATCGTTGACGCGATGGCGTACGCTAAAACTAACCGCGCGGGAGAGAGCGCCTGCGCACATGGGGGTATTTCATGCAAAAAGTTGGCCGAAATTGTTGCTTGGTATTTTCTGTGCTGTGAGACCCTAGAGAACAAATTTGTAGCATAATAATTTTTTTGCATATTTTGTAACATGAAATGAAACAAAATTATGGTATTTTTATTAGATTCCTTATTTTGTAGCTACAATGCTATGTATTATTCAGACGATGCGTCCCAGCCTTGCTCAACTGAGCAGTCTGTTTCTATTGGGAACTTCTCCTCATCAGTTTGAAGGACCGGCCTTGTGATAAACGTTTGTCTGTACACATGATAGTTGTCAGATGCTTCTTCTGTAAACTGCCTATGGGTAAGAGGGCACGTTCAGTGACTGCTGGCCCATGCTCCAAAATCTTCTGTATAGTAAGAGACATAGACCGGCATAGTTGAAAATCAACATACATTTTGCTATTTCAACAGTGTAATCAGAAATTTTGTCTATGTCTACCTTACGTTCACTGGAAATAGCTTCAAGAATAACCCTGAATAAATAGATGAGATACAGATCTACATCTGTTATTTCTGCTAATGTGTCAAGGTATGAAAAAAATCTTCTGTTGACATTTCCATCATAGCTATGTACATGGTCTTGCTTGGGAATATCTACAATTAATTTCAGTCTATTTCTAAACAGTTATTGTGCGACTTTTCTCCTCCTTTGAACATGTTTCTTTTCCTCCTTTGAACGGATTTGTCACTTCTTGATGGTTATGTTATAGGACAAATGCAACAAAAATTAGAAAATCTAATTCGTGCATGGAGCATAGCTAAGCCAAATTGAGGAGTTCTGCTTTTACTACTTTGATTTTTGAAATCTTCTGAAGAAAGTATTGAAAATTATCGTCTCATTATCGATGCTGTCTCTGTTGATTTATTGTAGACAATTGCATCTACAATAGCTATCAGCAATGTGTGTTTTATGGACAAATCACCATCTGTTCTTCCAGTTGTTGTTTGTTATAATGTTTCAATTTACCTGTTGATATAACAAATTTCATCATTATTAGAATCAGCTGTTTCATAAATAAATCTAATTCTTACTGGCCTGCAATAGTGAGGAGATGTTGGTGTAGAAATTTTTCTAACAGTTATGTCTTTATTCGTGCGACTAAGAAGTTGGAGAGGCACTAAAGATGACAGAACAGTTTAGATTGAATGTAGTGTGAACCATCACAATCTAATCAATAGATAAGATCTAATTCATTTACGTTATCATTTGGAAGATCATTTAAAACATCTTTCAAGTACATTATTAATCCCTCACATGTGTGATTAAGCAAGGCTTGAAGCTGAATCTCTGCACATGTGGCAGTCACCAGACAGTATTCAGTCATAGGGTAGCACTGTTTTTAGCGTCTTGAAGGACACTGTCACGGGGATATACCTTCGTATAAGTTGTTCGGATTATTTCGTGATGCTTCCTAGCCAGCGAGGCTTCCATAAAGGTTGACAAGACATGGATATATCGTTCTGTTGCTTGTAAGTTTCTGTGACTAATGCTTCAATGGATCTAGCTCCTCGTGTAGGAGATGACGTAATACTTTTAAACATTCTGGAGCTCTCAATATTTCCAGATTCCTTGAACTCCATTTGACTGGCATAAGTTAATAAAATGGCTTCAAAATTGTTTCTCAATAGCTGTGCCTTACACCTTTTACTGCGTTCACTTAATACTACGAACAAATTTGATTTCGTGTCGACTCGAGTTTTGCAACATGGGGGTTTAATGGTACTTTGTAGCCAGTTATGGTTATTTTTAGAAAGGTACTTTCAAGTTTATGTGAAGCAAGTCATCGTTTGTTTAATTGTGACTTTATGCAAGGCAGTTTATGTTTAAAACATTTCTTTTCTTCATAAAGGAAGATAGGACCTGATAATACATAAATTTCCATAAAGTCCTTTATTTTTTCAAACACTTTTTCAAATCATCCCTTCAAAACGTCACAGAAGCCTTTTCTTGTCATAATTTTGACCTAGGATGGAAACAAAATGTTTTAGAATTTATTTTGGAGATAAAACATTTTATAGCTGACAGCTCATTAACGTAAAATAGTCTTACAAACTTATTCAGCGGCTACTTTTTAAAATTTTCGGTAATAGAGGAATGATGTTTCTGTAACATTCTATTAACAAATAAGCAGGGACACACTTTGAACTGTAACAAAAACAATGCTTACTAATACCAGCATTTAATCAAGTGAATGAAAATAATAATAATAAATAACGGTACTTACCGAGATCTTGGGAGTCCGTATTGACTTTCACCGCACTTAAATTAAAAACGCACTTTAACACATTCAGAAACGCAGAGTGATTTCAAGCCTTTACAGAAGCTTCAGATTCACTGAAGACGAGACGTAAATACAGACTACTCTGATACGTGTATCAGTGCACAGTGAGCAAAGAAAACACTGCTTCAGCAACGCTCCATCTATCGCAGAAAGTTTTGCATTCCAGGAGTTACTCACCTTTGAAAAGTGGACTTTTGGCCAACTTTTAGAGCAACATACCCCGTGGTATGCCACGTAGGACATGCTGTTTAAAGTGAGGTGCATTCTCAGCGCTCTCCAGTGGCAGTTGTTGGCTGTATCTGGCTAGCAAATGGCACGGTCTGCTAAAGAAACTGGATGGGATTAAAATTCCCACATTAGCTGTATTAAAACGCTTATCTCCTTCCTTGCTCATATGCTAGCCATTGTTGTTCTGTCTGTAGTGTACACACAAAAATACTGCTGTATTCGAGATCATGTCATAAGACAAAAAACCCATATCGAGTCAGTCTTGGTCAAGAGAAGGGCTGACGGCACCCTAGGTCGTGGGTTGTATCGCAAGACAACGCACACTGATCTGTATTTGCACGCAGACTGCTGCCACCACCCTGCACAGAGGAATGGGGTACTTAAAACTCTAGTACATAGGGAGAGCAACTATCTCTGACGCAGAGAGTCTACCCCAGGAATTGGAACTCATGAGAACTGTATTTAGAAAAAATGGGTACTCAGAGTGGCAGATTCAACGTGCTCTCCTCGCAACCACTACAGCACAACCTGTGGAGATGGATGAAATCACGAGGGAGGAGGTAGGCACTGCGTTTATTCCATATACAGGCGCACTCTCGGGGAAAATCGCCCGCATTTTGAAGAAACACCGGGTCGGAACTGTGTTTTGCCCTCCAGATAAAACTCGTGCACTGGTGGGGAGCGTCAAAGATGACCTCGGTTTGAGGAAGGCCGGCGTGTACCAGATTCCGTGTCAATGTGGCAAGTCGTATATTCGTCAGACGATGCGTACCGTTGAGGATCGATGCCGTGAACACCAGAGGCACACTCGACTGATGTATCCGAGCAAGTCGGCGGTCGCTGAACATTGTTTATCGGAAAATCACGCTATGGAGTATGAACGCACGAGGATTCTGGTTCAGACGTCGAGATACTGGGACAGCGTTGTTAGAGAGGCCATCGAAATTCGCACCAATGACGACCTCATAAACCGTGACTGTGGCTATAATCCTAGCAAGGCTTGGGAACCAGCGATTAGGTTAATCAAGAGTAAATCGAGCAAACGTATAGTTGTGACGACCACGGCGGCCAGAGCCATCACACAAACGTCATTTCAGACGCCGTCGCAATCTGTTCCACCGCGCGACCGTGGCGCGGGGTGCGGACAGCGGAGGGAGCGCGCCGCGGGCGGAGGGTATTTAAATCGGCCGCCGCCGCGACCGAACTCAGTTCCCTCTGAGCAGCCATAGCGTACGGATCTCCGTGCCGGCACGTTCACAGGAGCTCAGTCCGTCAGTTCACCTGATGATGGCGACATGTATGATCGCCGAAATATTGTGCCCGTTGGACACTGTAGACCGGCAGTACACCCGTGGATATATTGATTTTGGAAAATTAAGTGTGGGCCTTCAGCCTTAGAAACAATGCGGCCTTCTTCCTTTGAAAGGTTATGGTAATTTATTTTAAAACCTTGAAAATTTTATTGTGGGCCTTCGGCCGTTTGTATTGCAACTTGTTTATGTTTGTCTGTCCACCTTTCCCTTGTGACTTTGAGCGTAGCTGATATATATATCTCAGCCGTGAAAGAATTGTATTTTTAAACTCGTGGTTATAAAAGTTCGGCTATGTGCCACTTTGGCTGTAAATGTGTTATTAAATTACAATAAATTACAATTTTATGGTGAAACTGGCCCCAACCTTATTTGGCCCTTTCCGCAATCCTGATCATTTGTTCGGCCCAGCGGGTTTTGCGGGCGTCTCAGGCAGAGCTTCAAGCAAGCCACTCCACCACTCCAGCATGATGTGTCACCCCCCCCCCCCCCCCCCAGCAGCCCAGGACCTTGCGCCATGCCACACTGTGCGTTAAATACGCGATTATCAGCATTGTGTGTAGTAGTGTCCTTTGATATCTGCTGCGCAAGCACCCGGTAATTTACAAGGCTTCCTCCTGTTATTTTCGTATATCCCGCAGCATACGGGTGTAATTTACGTATGAAATGGTGTTACTCTTTGTGCAGCACAGTGATATTATTAGTAGCAGGTATGTGTTGCCTGATATTTTTTAACATCACTGCAGTTATCGTTTCTCCGTAATGTCTATGCATGTACCAGTTTAGACGGTTGTTTCGTTTATCATTTGGACTGAACCTTTTTCTGGTCAATTTTCAAGTGGAGCACAGAAATTTATTTCGAGCTGCAGGAGAAGGGAGCGCCCTGTTTAGAGTCACTGTTTATTTTGAGTGTATCTGCTGCTAGTTTCGATTAGCGTTGTGGATCTTTTTGTCCAGCAGGATAACACTAGTTGTGTGACAACGACAAATCTGAGCCACAGTGCGCTGTGTAGTACTATGTATTCAGATGTGTAATTAGGAGTCATCTATACTTTAGTTTCCTACCAAAATAAATAAAGCACACTAACTTAAGGGGGGTAGGACGTCAAACTGGCGACTTGGAGCAGGAGAGGCACCACAGGACATTTTAATTTCTACTGTCTATACTTTTGCAAATAAATTCATAAAACTTTGTCAGCATGACCATGAAGGATTGAGGACTCATACTCATAGCAGTGGAAGTTCAAAAACGTAGCAAAATACCATTTTTTTACATGTGAAATTAAATCATTTTTTCACTTACTACTGGCTGCATTTGTTTCTGTAGGTACACTTTTCTTCCTACGTAAGGGAGATTCTTCGATGAATTTTGCACAGCATACAAGCAGTAGTTACAGGTGTATGGAACTCTAGAATTTTCCAAATCTAATAAAAACTGTGGTAAAAATTGAGATAATTAACTATAAAATTTGAGTTTTTTCTACACATGAAGTTTGAAATGTAACAGTTCATTCATTTTTTTAAAAATTAAATAAACTCCAGAGTTTCATACACATGTAACTACAGTTTGTATGCTGTGCAAAATTCATCGAAGAATCTCTCTTACTTAGGAAGAAAAGTGTACCTATAGCAACAAATGCAGCCAGTAGTAAGTGAAGAAATGATGGAATTTCACATGTAAAAAAATGTATTTTCTTACGTTTTTGAGCTTCCACTGTTATGAATATGAATCCTGAATCCTTCCTGATAATTCTTTCAAAGTTTTATGAATTTATTTGTAAAAGTATAGACAGTGGAAATTAAAATGTCCTGTGGTGCCTCTCCTGCTCCAAGTCGGCCCGTTTGACGTCCTACCCCCCTTAACCGTCCTCTCTGGCAGTCGGACAGAAACTGACCATTTGCCGCCATTTCCAGGTATGGGGTAGTGGCACGGGGGTGACGTCATAGTGGGGGGGGAGGGTGTGGGAGTTAAATTAGTGGAATAAATCATCTATCCTAGAAACCGCCTAGCCCAATACTTACATGTACATCGTTCCAACTGCTTTCCCTCCCATTTGGATAAGTGGCTTAAAGTGTAAGGGGAGCTAGCGTCGCAAAACTCCTGCAGCTGCGCGTCTGCATCAGTTTTAAGTTAACTGGTGATTGAGGGGACTGGACTGATGACCATAGATGTTAAGTCCCATAGTGCTCAGAGACATTTGATTGAGGGGACAGCATCTAACAATACCACCACTTGCAAAGTAGATTAGAAATCAGATTAATAATGTTGCACACGCAGCATATGTTCGCTTTATCGGGCAACAACAAAGTTATTGACTGAGGATGGTAACGTCAGAATGGAAATAATGAAGTCACTGTAAAAAAAGTCATTAATTTTGGCACTTATCTTGAATGGTTTCCCACGTAGATTTCGTCGAAGTTGTTATGGCTCATCTTGTTGATTCTAGGGTGATTCCACTTTGACTGTTAGAAGGTCCAGATCTGTATTTTAGCAATATTTGAAGACCTAAAAAATGTGTTTTTCAGGAAATTCTTAATGATCAAACAATCCCAGATGAGAACAATGGTATGCTAGAAATAATTTTTGACTTGGTGTTCACGATCCACATTTTTATTAAACTTCTTGTAAATTCACATATACTTCTTCTTAATTTATTTCGAGTTGCAAATGAAGGGAGCGTCCTGTTCTAACAATACCACCACTTGCAAAGTAGGTTAGAAATCGGATTAATAATGTTGCTCACGCATCACATCATCAATCTTCATATCTTTAATTTCCACTTTAACCAAACACAAGACTTGACTGTTCTTTCACAAAGCGAAATAACAACTTAACTTCTGCAAAGTGAAACAAAGACCAGTCTGTGCGCATTCGCGCCAAAACGGTTGCTAGTAAGTCAAAGATTATGACAGTCTCACAGAAATGAATGCACACAAGAACCATATCACTGTAATATATCGATACATCGGAGTACCTATACATTAATAAAACCAAATGTGAATATTGTCACAAAAATATGTCTGTTACTTCGCAGAAAAGTAGTACGATATTACTGGTGTCGAGAACTGGGGTTGGAGTGCCGTAATAGTCACCTAAATAAAGAACCATTACACCGTGTAGGGTCACCGTTTATTTTGAGTGTGTCTGCTGCTAGTTTCGATTAGCGTTGTGGATCTTTTTGTCCAGCAGAACAGTTGTGTGATAATGACAATTTTGAGCCGTAGTGCACTGTGTAGTACTATGCATACAGATGTGTAATTAGGAGTCAGCTATACTTAAGTTTCCTACCAAAAATAAATAACTCACACTCGCACACTAACTTAACCATCCTCTCTGGCAGTTGGACAGAAACTGACCATTTACCGCCATTTCCAGGGATGGGGTAGGGACATGGCGGTGACGTCATATTGGGGGGACGGGGGCGGGAGGTTCAAAATGGCTCTGAGCACTATGGGACTTAACATCTGAGGTCATCAGTCCCCTAGAACTTAGAACTACTTAAACCTAACTAACCTAAGGACATCACACACATCCATGCCCGAGGCAGGATTCGAACCTGCGACCGTAGCGGTCGCGCGGTTCCAGACGGAAGCGCCTAGAACCGCTCGGTTCGGTGGAATAAATTATCTATCCTAGAAACCGCCTAGCCCACTACTTACATGTATCTACTAATTTCCCTCCCATTTGGATAGTTTAAGGGGAACTAACGTCGCAAAACTCGTACAGCTGCATGTCCACATCAGTTTTAAGTTAACTGGTGATTGAGGGGACAGCAGGAGAGAAGTTGAAACTAAAGAAAGAAAATGCCGAATCATAACAACAGTGGATGCTCTAGTGTGGGATAACCACTCGAAAAGAGTGTACGAGAAAAAGTGAAAGATGACAGCCCGTTGTAAATTAATCGTTACCCATTTTGTAGCCAATGTGCACGTACAGGCAGACGTATGCAGCACGCTGTGAAGGGCGGTCCCTCCGTCTGGTGCGCGCTAGAACGGTGCAGCAGGTAGTGGCTGTCTGGCAGTCTGGGCGGCTCATCAAACGGCCCGGCCGGGCCGGCAGTAAATTCAAATGAAGCCATCGCCCGCCTCGCTCCGCTCCGGACCGGTCTGGGTCCGCAGGCGGAGCGGCTCGCATTTTAAGACCGCCGCTCGTTCGGCGCTGCAGCTGCCTGCTGGAGTAGAGAGAGCAGGGAGGAGTAGGGGGCGGGCTTCGCGCCGACTGGCGACGCCACGGCACACCAGACCACGGGCCGGAACCCAAATCTGATTACTGTGCGCCGCGCCGCGCCGCGCCGCGTGCGATGGCCCGGGTCGATCGGCAGCTCTCCTTTTACCTTTTATTTCCATCAGAATTGCTAATGAGCCGCGAACGCAATACGGCCCTCGGCTCGGCCGGCGCGGCACACCCCGGTCGTCCTCCTCCTTGCGGCCTTCGAAATATTAATTTCTCTTTTGTGGAGGCCTACGTTGCTTTAGTGGCCCTCCGGCGAGTTACCATGTGGCGCCCGCGTACAGATGCGCAGTTTCTCAAAGCAGGCCGCCGGCGACTTTATTTTTTTCAGCAGTGGAACGACAGGGCCTGCTCTCTCCGTAACGCAGGCTATTAACCCTAATAATTATTCCTGCTCCGAACAGAACGAAAAAAAGCGTCGCCCTTTGCATCTTAATTAAATCAGCCTGCCTTGCACAACTACGTTACATATAAAATAGCTTCCTTGCGTGAAACTAGCACTATTGGCCATTTTCGCTTCAAAAACTCGGAATGATCCAATTACGAACAAAGAGAGCAGTTATCTCGCACATCTCCGTTATTGGAAACTACAATTATTAAAGGATTAAAAATAATAATGGTTCAAATGGCTCTGAGCACTATGGGACTCAACATCTGAGGTCATAAGTCCCCTAGACTTAGAACTACTTAAACCTAACTAACCTAAGGACATCACACACATCCATGTCCGAGGCAGGATTCGAACCTGCGACCGTAGCGGTCGCGCGGTTCCAGACGGTAGCGCCTAGAACCGCTCAGCCACCCCGGCCGGCAAAAATAATAATGAACACACCTACGGTAGTAGTCTTGGTTGATATTCCAAATGATGATCTGAAACGTGTGATCCCAATGAACATAAGCTTTCCGGACTAGACATTAGTCATTACATTAAAAAAGCACACTAATCGCTTCACAACGCTGGTGCCAGGTGGTTCATGTCACCCACCACCTCTGCAGTAAGCTATGTGTCCCACCCGCCGGAGGTTCAGGACGGGCGTATGGGAAGGCGGTGGGCGTTATGGAATGAATAGGGTAACTTTTAGATAAAGGCCATTTACTGGCGAAAGCATGTTGAAAGGGGCTACATAGGCCTAGGGAGGCGAGGGTGAGCCAGAGCGTAGAGTTTGGCGAAACATA
Organism: Schistocerca serialis cubense; assembly: GCF_023864345.2. Taxonomy (NCBI): domain Eukaryota; kingdom Metazoa; phylum Arthropoda; class Insecta; order Orthoptera; family Acrididae; genus Schistocerca; species Schistocerca serialis. The sequence goes on from NC_064639.1 coordinate 570,568,529, forward strand.
GCTAGCGAAGCTACCGAAAGTTGTAGTCTGGCAAAACTACATCTACATCTACATTGATACTCCGCAAGCCACCCAAGGGTGTGTGGCGGAGGGCACTTTACGTGCCACTGTTATTACCTCCCTTTCCTGTTCCAGTCGCGTATGGTTCGCGGGAAGAACGACTGTCTGAAAGCCTCCGTGCGCGCTCTAATCTCTCTAATTTTACATTCGTGATCTCCTCGGGAGGTATAAGTAGGGGGAAGCAATATATTCGATACCTCATCCAGGAACGCACCCTGTCGAAACCTGGCGAGCAAGCTACACCGCGATGCAGAGCGCCTCTCTTGCAGAGTCTGCCACTTGAGTTTATTAAACATCTCCGTAACGCTATCACGGTTACCAAATAACCCTGTGACGAAACGCGCCGCTCTTCTTTAGATCTTCTCTATCTCCTCCGTCAAACCGATCTGGTACGGATCCCACACTGATGAGCAATACTCAAGTATAGGTCGAACGAGTGTTTTGTAAGCCACCTCCTTTGTTGAAGGACTACATTTTCTAAGCACTCTCCCAATGAATCTCAACCTGGTACCCGCCTTACCAACAATTAATTTTATATGATCATTCCACTTCAAATCGTTCCGCACGCATACTCCCAGATATTTTACAGAAGTAACTGCTACCAGTGTTTGTTCCGCTATCATATAATCATACAATAAAGGATCCTTCTTTCTATGTATTCGCAATACATTACATTTGTCTATGTTAAGGGTCAGTTGCCACTCCCTGCACCAAGTGCCTATCCGCTGCAGATCTTCCTGCATTTCGCTACAATTTTCTAATGCTGCAACTTCTCCGTATACTACAGCATCATCCGCGAAAAGCCGCATGGAACTTCCGACACTATCTACTAGGTCATTTATATATATTGTGAAAAGCAATGGTCCCATAACACTCCCCTGTGGCACGCCAGAGGTTACTTTAACGTCTGTAGACGTCTCTCCATTGATAACAACATGCTGTGTTCGGTTTGCTAAAAACTCTTCAATTCAGCCACACAGTTGGTCTGATATTCCGTAGGCTCTTACTTTGTTTATCAGGCGACAGTGCGGAACTGTATCGAACGCCTTCCGGAAGTCAAGAAAAATAGCATCTACCTGGGAGCCTGTATCTAATATTTTCTGGGTCTCATGAACAAATAAAGCGAGTTGGGTCTCACACGATCGCTGTTTCCGGAATCCATGTTGATTCCTACATTGTAGATTCTGGGTTTCCAAAAACGACATGATACTCGAGCAAAAAACATGTTCTAAAATTCTACAAGAGATCGACGTAAGAGATATAGGTCTATAGTTTTGCGCATCTGCTCGACGACCCTTCTTGAAGACTGGGACTAGCTGTGCTCTTTTCCAATCATTTGGAACCCTCCGTTCCTCTAGAGACTTGCGGTACACGGCTGTTAGAAGGGGGGCAAGTTCTTTCGCGTACTCTGTGTAGAATCGAATTGGTATCCCGTCAGGTCCAGTGGACTTTCCTCTATTGAGTGATTCCAGTTGCTTTTCTATTCCTTGGACACTTATTTCGATGTCAGCCATTTTTTCGTTTGTGCGAGGATTTAGAGAAGGAACTGCAGTGCGGTCTTCCTCTGTGAAACAGCTTTGGAAAAAGGTGTTTAGTATTTCAGCTTTACGCGTGTCATCCTCTGTTTCAATGCCATCATCATCCCGTAGTGTCTGGATATGCTGTTTCGAGCCACTTACTGATTTAACGTAAGACCAGAACTTCCTAGGATTTTCTGTCAAGTCGGTACATAGAATTTCACTTTCGAATTCAATGAACGCTTCTCGCATAGCCCTCCTTACGCTAACTTTGACATCGTTTAGCTTCTGTTTGTCTGAGAGGTTTTGGCTGCGTTTAAACTTGGAGTGGAGCTCTCTTTGCTTTCGCAGTAGTTTCCTAACTTTGTTGTTGTACCACGGTGGGTTTTTCCCGTCCCTCACAGTTTTACTCGGCACGTACCTGTCTAAAACGCATTTTACGATTGCCTTGAACTTTTTCCATAAACACTCAACATTGTCAGTGTCGGAACAGAAATTTTCGTTTTGATCTGTTAGGTAGTCTGAAATCTGCCTTCTATTACTCTTGCTAAATAGATAAACCTTCCTCCCTTTTTTATATTCCTATTAACTTCCATATTCAGGGATGCTGCAACGGCCTTATGATCACTGATTCCCTGTTCCGCACTTAAAGAGTCGAAAAGTTCGGGTCTGTTTGTTATCAGTAGGTCCAAGATGTTATCTCCACGAGTCGGTTCTCTGTTTAATTGCTCGAGGTAATTTTCGGATAGTGCACTCAGTATAATGTCACTCGATGCTCTGTCCCTACCACCCGTCCTAAGCATCTGAGTGTCCCAGTCTATATCTGGTAAATTGAAATCTCCACCTAAGACTATAACATGCTGAGAAAATTTATGTGAAATGTATTCCAAATTTTCTCTCAGTTGTTCTGCCACTAATGTTGCTGAGTCGGGAGGTCGGTAAAAGGAGCCAATTATTAACCTAGCTCGGTTGTTGAGTGTAACCTCCACCCGTAATAATTCACAGGAACTATCCACTTCTACTTCACTACAGTGCCGCAGCACTGGGAGAAGCTGGAGATGTTCAATGCGACAGGGCGCGCATCCGACTCGCGGGGGAGCAAGAATACAAGAGAGGGGGCCCGGCGACGGGCGGCCGGGTATATTCGTCGCACCACGCGGCTTCCTCCGCCCTGATTGGTCAGGACCGAGAAAACCGTTCGGGCGGCGTGGAACTTTCCAGAGTGTTGCCTGCTAAGCGACGCCTGGGGCGGCGTTACCTCGTAAGCACATGAGAGAGGCGCGTGGCCAACGTGCCCTTCCTTGGTGCTGACTTCCTGTTGCTAAACCGTGGGACGAAACAATTTACAGGCAGCTAACACTGCTGGCTGTGGCTTGGCCGCAATGGAAAAATGAAGTTACCGTTTGAAAGTTCATATAATAAAGTAAATTCTCCTACTGTGTGGCTCATCCTTTACATTAGTTTAAGTAGTGTGTAAGTCCAGGGACCGATGACCTCAGCAATTTAGTTCCTTAGGAATTTACACATATTTGAACATTTTGACGTAAGCCATGACAATGTAGTAACATCTACGCGCCAATTGAGTATGTAGAATTAGCGCAGTGTGATAGAGTGATGCGAACACGTGATAGAATGGTAGAAAGGAGCTAACGTGTTTGGGCGTGCAGTGACTACACCGTATACCAGGACCTGCCACTGCCTGTCAAACCGTACCAGTGCCACATGTGCAGAGCGTGTACATGCCGAGGACTCGGCTTTGCTAGGTCCTTCTTGGAAGCACCCCACACTGCAATCGTATTCACGTGAGGATGACGGTTCAAACTCGAGTCCAGCCGTCTTGATTAATATTTTCCGTGATTTCTCTAACTTGCTCCAGGCGAACGCTGGGATCGTATGTTTGAAAGGGCACGGCCGATTTCTTTTTGCCTCCCTGAAAAAGTGCGAGTTTATACTCTTTTTCTAATGACAGGACGTTAATCCCTAATGTCCCTGCCTTTTTTTCTCGGAAGTACCCAACACATCACAACATTTCATTTGGTATTGCAGTTCGGCATTTTCCGATCAGAACAATCCTCTTCAATTCGGCAGAATCATGGACTCAGCGCAGTTGACACTTCGCCTTTCATTCGTGGTCTGAAGGACGTTCACGGTTCCAGTGCCTGTTTGCGCATAAAGATGCAGTTTAGCAATTTATCGTCACAAACCTTTAAAACTGCATGGTAATAAGAGAAAAGAGGGATGAGAATTCTCAAAATCTATTATGCAGTCGCATAATCGACAGATACTGCAAATTTGCTACGAGACCACATTACAACGCAATGTGGGAAGAATTTAAAGACTTATTTGATAACGAAGGAGCAAAAAGTTACAGCGATCGACAGACTGCATTCATTGTTTTGTGCGTTAAGAAGCACTTAGTGCTAAATTTGCAGGCATGGAACATGTGAAGAAATTGATGGTATGAATAGTAAAATTTTTGGAATCGTAAGCATTGTTCCACTGTTAGTTTCAACAGTTTCGATGGAACTGAACGAAGGGCATGGTAACTCTATATATTACTGCAAAGTATGTTGCTTACGTTACGCGGCATTTCTTTAATGATTGTTCAATTTAAAAACCACAATAGTTGTATTTATGCAGGAAAAAAGGAGTGAATGAAAGAAAATTAGAACATCCAGAATGGATTGCAGACTTAGAATTTTAAGTAGACTTCACTGTCCACTAAGACACTGCAAGGTGAAAAACAAGTTATTTCTGATTTGGTGGGGATTCACTTAAAAAAATCGCAATTTAGAAGGGACAAGTTCTGACAAAAAACTCAGTCCAGCTTCCTAAGCTCAATGGCGTTGAAGAAAATGCGAGGTTTGAAGAATTCATTGAGGCCTTGAAAAAATTACCAGGATGGTTTCCTGAACGTTTTGAGAACACTGCCAATCTCACGTCTGTTTTAGTGCTGTTTCTGAGACCGTTTGCCGTTTCAGTTGAAAGTGCGCCTGAGCATGTGCAGAAGTAACTATGATCTGTACTCTAATCCCAATTTTAAAGACAAATAATTTTACTCTAAATCTGTCCAGTGCGTCTTCACTGTTTTCCTCAGGTAGAGTTTCCACGTCTTGATAAGGAGGTTGCAAAAGTGCTACAATTTTTCGATCAACATAAATATGTGAAACACTTTATTTTGATTACAAAACTAAATGAGCGGAAGTCTGTGGGATTCTCTGCGTCTGTCCGTATACCGACACTCAGTACCAGGTAAAAATTATGTCTTCAGCGCGCCAAAAATAATTAAATAATACTGACAATTTGTTTTATTTATGATTTATATTTTTGAGAAACGTCAAATACAAAGACATGGCGTATACAGTACGACTACAGTTTCCACTTCTCCCCCCCCCCCCACCCCCTCACCCCCCCTTTCTCACGCTCAACGTGGTGAGGTGTTGGAGGAAATGTTGCTCGGCTAACATCGTGGTCTGTTGTTGAAGTTTATTTTCGTTTTGGTTTGGTTACAAGTACATGAAGCAATTTGTTTGCTGCCGTCATTATTATCTCTGTAGTATTCTTAGGCATTTTTAAGAGAAAATTTTGGTTCTTACCGTATGATGAGGCTGCGGTGCAAAGATTCTGTTCAATTATTCTCAATGGCCGGACTTTAAATTACTTTTCATGATTTATGGAATTAATAAGTTAGGAAATGCAACGGATAACGCCAGTCGCACTTTCAACCAACACATTCAGCGCAGAGGTAGGTAAACGTTTGCTTGAAACAAGCCCCTAACCAAGCTGACACTAAGTTGGGCTATCGGAATTTTATAAATTACCTGGTTTCATCTGATTTAATTTTGTGGCTACTCTTTTTATTATGGAAGTTATATTCGATTTGCGTCACCCAATTAATAAAGAGGTGGTTAGGAATTGTCACGAGCAAAACGTAAGTAAAATGAATGAGCTTCTATTACTGTATCAGACAACAATATCTCTGACTTTGAACTACATGGACTTTAATCGACGTTGTTTTTCAATCGGAATAACGTAAAATTTAATTAAATTGAATTACTAGTAAATGAACTTCTCTTAATCGTCTCATACTCATTAATTACCCTTGGTCACAGTATCAGGAGCCAGGAGGGCGAAACGCTCTCAGAACTTCACAACGATTTCATGTGGTGACATTCACAGATACGCGCATCGCAAGCAGCCGCACGCTACTGATAAAACTAACTGCGTTAGCCTACGTCAGTGAAATCTCTGCATAAAAGGTGCCTCAGTGTGCATTATTTACACAAGCTCGTGCAGCTTGTGGGAAAGGTTGAATTAATGAGCAAATACACGTTCAAAGCGGAGGCTTTGATTACTACTAATAATAATATAAAAATATTTTGTCAATTGGACGAATGGCGTGTGACGTTAGGAGACGGGGAGGGTCACTATGCACTTTTGGCTGAAGTCACAAAAAATTCGCACCCATATACGTGGCTGGAGGCCGTCAAGATTCTGTTACTGATGTCGAAAGAGGGGGACAGAAAAAATATAAAACTATGGAGACAGGTACCACTTGGATCTTTGCTAAGAACGTGGCTATCTCTTCCACACAAACAAACCAATTAAAAAAACCACAAAATCAGTATCAAAATGTTCCACATTACTTTAAATACATGTTATTAGCTGACTGCCTTGTTCAAGACGTTGTCTACCACTTGTATTCACGTGGGCAGCAAAATGCATCCTCCATGAACCAGTAAGAGAGTCAACTAACACTCAAATTAATTGAGTAAAATACCTATCACGCAATTCAGGCTACCTCTGATAAACTCTGACCACAATGAAACAATCAATCATGATATTCTAACATTTAATGCTTTCTTTCGGACGTTGCGTGACCACGTGGCCTGAGCACGTGGCGCAGACACAAGCTACGAAGAAATTGTTGCGAATTCTTCCAGAGATTAACTAAAAGCAATGTAACCCACTTTCTATTACCTTTCCTGAGTATTCGCTACCATTAACCGTTTTTCAAACCTATATATTTTCCACAGTTTCTGAGCCATACCAGTAATGACGCGAACTGGTGGCCAAGACCCAATTAAAAAGAAAACTATTTCAAAACAGTACCTCAGTTCTACAAGATTATTTAACCAAAGAAATATCTACACACGCTTTCGCAAATAACATCATTTAATACACTGAAGCTCGTCCTGTAAGGGGCAAGACTGATGGTGAGCACTAGTACAAAGACAATTGCAACTACCACACTCTTATCATCTTATTTGCCCCGTAAGGGGCCTCCCGGCTAATGACGCCAAACGCTCATTTCCATCATCGCATTCTGCCAAAATAATAATCATCGCACAGGCATTTGACATTTCACTAACCAAATCAACCCTAAATAACTCACAGCGAATCATATCTACAATGAAATAGCTAATCTTCAACATCTTACCACATAGCAACCGAAGCTCAATTACAGCACATCTCTTCCGTTCGAACCGGCCACTGTGGCCGAGCGGTTCTAGACGCTTCAGTCCGGAACCGCACTGCTGCTACGGTCGGAGGTTCGAATTCTGCTTCGGGTATGAATGTGTGTGATGTCCTTAGGTTAGTTAGGTTTAAGTAGTTCTAAGTCTAGGGGACTGATGACCTCAGATGTTAAGTCCCATAGTGCTTAGAGTCATTTGAACCATTTTTTTCTTCCGTTCGATCCCACTAGCAGTAGTGTCGGAATACTGATACTTTCCGGAGATAATGGTCTCTTATTCAATCTGTTGGTCTACTATTGGCTGAAGGCCAGTCTATGCCCTTTACTCTCGTCCGAATCGACCTTTTTAGAGCTACCTTAGACGAACACTGTGCTTAGCTTTCTCATGCTTTGCTGTGAGAAGTATGCTGTTCTCTACTCACCTTTGGGTTAATCCATCACCTACCTACATTTCATTATACTGTCATACCGTACCCTCACACACACTGAGGTATAGATTGGACGAGGAAGTGTGATACGTAGGCGTACACATAGAAATAAAACACAGTGGTACACAGTTCCTTGTCCTCTGGCCGTGGTTTATGATGACAAGAGAAGAAACACTCTTGACATGTCATAGATTATTGTATGACGGTCGTGCCAGGGTACGACTCGTAAGCCGAATTCTTAACCACGCCTGCCGTAGATAATGTTGCCTGATAGGTTCTTGTATCATCGCGAACTCTCCAAAGTGTCTACAACGAATAGTATACTAAACGCAACCGCGTACCATGCCACAAAAAGTCTTAACTTCAGGGACCGGTGACGAGTGTCACAACTTATCAGCTACGATATACGGCAGCGATAGCAGCTATCATTGAATGCAGATCCACCTCAACTAGTTTACCAGTGATCACTGTGAGAGGGATCTTCCTGCATTGAACATTTGGTGTCGGATAGCTCTCAAAAGTTCATTGCTCAAAGCGGCAAATAAGGCTGCACGTCGTCAATGCTCCGAATAAAACAAAAACTGGAATGAGATTTTCACTCTGCAGCGGAGTGTGCGCTGATTTGAAACTTCTTGGCAGATTAAAACTGTGTGCCCGAGACCCGAACTCGGGACCTTTGCCTTTCGCGGGCAAGTGCTCTACCATCTGAGCTACCGAAGCACGACTCACGCCCGGTACTCACAGCTTTACTTCTGCCAGTACCTCGTGTCCTACCTTCCAAACTTTACAGAAGCTCTCCTGCGAACCTTGCAGAACTAGCAATCCTGAAAGAAAGGATATTGCAGAGACACAGCCACAGCCTGGGGGATGTTTCCAGAATGAGATTTTCACTCTGCAGCGGAGTGTGCGCTGATATGAAACTTCCTGGCAGATTAAAACTGTGTGCCCGTCTCGGTCGGGCACACAGTTTTAATCTGCCAGTAAGTTTCATATCAGCGCACACTCCGCTGCAGAGTGAAAATCTCATTCTGGAAACATCCCCCAGGCTGTGGCTAAGCCATGTCTCCGCAATATCCTTTCTTTCAGGAGTGCTAGTTCTGCAAGGTTCGCAGGAGAGCTTCTGTAAAGATTGGAAGGTAGGAGACGAGGTACTGGCAGAAGTAAAACTGTGAGTACCGGGCGTGAGTTGTGCTTCGGTAGCTCAGATGGATGCCGGCATGGTAACTCAGCGTGTTCGGTCAGAGGGTTAGCTGCCCTCTGTAACAAAAAAACTGAGTTAATCGAGCAATAACGAACATAAACGGGTGTCTCGCGACGTCCGCACCGAGCAGATAAAACGAACGAAAACGAGCAAAATGAGATTTAAAAAAAAAAAAAAAGATGGTAGAGCACTTGCCCGCGAAAGGCAAAGGTCCCGAGTTCGAGTCTCGGTCGTGCACACAGTTTTAATCTGCCAGGAAGTTTCAAAACAAAAACTGGTTTTGCGATGTTTTGTTGGTGCTTTCCATGCCATGACTTTGACCCACTGCATCATGTTACTGTGTACTCGAACGCGGATATTAATGTCATCGTTCTCGATGGCCAATTGTTGTTCCCTCTTTTAAATCTTCTGATGAGTACACTCCTAAGATGGCGACAGCCCGTTCAGAGGGCTGCACCTACGCCCCTCGTTTGACAAACAATTAGGCATTCTAGCACATCTTGTTTGGCCCTTTAAATAATTTGTTGTTATATAAAAGTGACTGGGGCTGTATTTAAAAGCGACTGAAACGTACCATCAACATTCAGGCACTTTTCTAACCTTATGCTATCTGATCATCAACGTATGTCTTCAGCTGAATATGGGATACCTAAAGAAGTTTGTCTTCTAATTAATGGTATTATAAAGGCTAGCGTCAGTGTTATACGGTATTAGCGTGATTTAGTATTAAAATTCAAGTCAGATGGTGCAGAGGTTATCAGACCTGCTCGTTATAGCGTAACGCGCAGCGCGCTAACTTGTGGGACAGGAAGGCGAAGCAGACCTGGGTCGAATTAGCGCGGTGCGTTAATGACATTCTATGGGGCACTCGCCAGACGGAATGTGGTTTCCCACCCTCAGCTGGTCCCCATTTTCCATCTCAGAAAATACCATAAGCAAACAGTTGAAGTATGATTGCACGCATTTCACACAAAAGTGACGCACACGACTTCCCCATCTTAACTCCGTTTTACACTAGCCACTTTCTGGGCAAAACTACCTGAAGTGCATGTGCCTTTCGTTCCTGCGTGTGTCAGCAACCAACCATTATGAACGTGTGTCTATTACGTCAGTAATCTATAGATTTTGCCGAGTGTGGACTCCTAAATTTCCAAGTATCCTTCACACTGACCATGCGCACAAACAGCGGATGTGGTGGCATCTGCTAACATCGGAAGTTAACCTAGTCTGGCCGAGCTCGCGCCTATTACAGAAATGGATTTTGTACTTTTGTGTCTCCTTAAACTACATTGCGTTGTTTGCTTTGTTTTCACTGAAAAGTTACACAAGGTCCTGGCACTTTTTCCTACTAGTGTTCTCCTCCAAGAGAGAGAGACAACATATCCAAAAGCAAAGGGGCACTTAAATCTTTACACAGAAAAACCTAGACAATGCATAAGATAAGAACGCAAATAGATAAACGTGTTTTAATGAAAATTATTTCAACAGTCAACAGTCGATGTTATTTGGCACTAAGGACCAAAGCAAGATACAAAGTATGAAGCAAGAAGTCGATATCTACTTCGTTCTACATTTTATTTGATGAGTTTGCAAGTATACACACACATCAAAAAAACTTTTGCATCTCCTCTGTTCAGAAAGTTGAGGAGCCTGTAGAGAAAATTGGAATAGAGATCAACATAAATATCTTTCCCGCTCTTTTTATTGCTCATGAAAACCACACATTGCATGTTGTACCACCATGCAGCGAGAACTCCAGAGGTGGTGGTCCAGATTTCTGTACATACCGGTACCTCTAATACCCAGTAGCACGTCCTCTTGGATTGTTACATGCCTGTATTCATCGTGGCATATTGTCCACAAGTTCATAAAGGCACTGTTGGTCCACATTGTCTCACTCCTCAACGGCGCTTCGGCGTAGATCCCTCAGAGTGGTTGGTAGGTCACGTCGACCATAAACATCCCTTTTCAATCTATTCCAGGCATGTTCAATAGGGCTCGTGTCTGGAGAACATGCTGGCCACTCTAGTCGAACGATGTGGTTATCCTTAAGGAAGTCATTCACAGGACGTGCACGATGGGGACGCAAATTGTCGTCCATGAAGACGAATGCCTCGCCAATATGCTGCCGATATGGTTGCACTATCGGTCGGAGGATGGCATTCACGTATCGTACAGTCGTTACGGCGCCTTCCATGACCACCAGCGGCGTAAGTCGGCTGCACATAATGTCACCCCAAAACAGCAGGGAACGTCCACCTTGCTGCACTCTCAGTACAGTGCATCTAAGGCGTTCAGCCTCACCGGGTTGGCTCCAAACACGTCTCCGACGATTGTCTGGTTGAAGGCATATGCGACACTCATCTGTGTAGAGAACTTGATGCCAATCCTGAGCGGTCCATTCGGCATGTTACTGGGCCCATCTGTACCGCGATGCACAGTGTCGTGGGTGCAAAGATGGACCTCGCCATGTATGTCGGGAGTGAAGATGCGCATCATGCGGCCTATTGGGCACAGTGTGAGTCGTAACACGACGTGCTGTGGCGGCACGAAAAGCATTATTCAACATGGCGGCATTGCTGTCAGGGTTCCTCCGAGCCATAATCCGTAGGTACAGGTCACCCACTGCAACAGTAGCCCTTGGGCGGCCAGAGCGAGGTATGTCATCGGCAGTTCCTGTCTCTCTGTATCTCTTCCATGTCCGAACAACATCGCTTTGGTTCACTCCGGAACGCCTGGACACTTCCCTTGTTGAGAGCCCTTCCTGGCACAAAGTAACAATGTGGACGCGATCGAACGCGGTATTGACCGTCTAGGCATGGTTGAAGTACAGAAAACACGAGCCGTGTACCTCCTTCCAGGTGGAATGACTGGAACTGGTCGGCTGTCGGACTCCCTCCGTCTAATAGGCGTTTCTAATGCATGGTTGTTTACATATTTGGACGGGTTTAGTAACATCTCTGAACAATCAAAGTGATTGTGCCTGAATCAATATCCACAGTCAACGTCTGTGTTCAGGAGTTCTGGGAACTGGGGTGACGCAAAACTTTATTTTGATATGTGTATTTATCGAAAAATAAGTGCATATGTTTTGAAATGTTTCGATGAGACTGAATTCCTTTACTTCACAGGGGTGTAAAGAATTCACCACACGACCTTTGAGAAGAACTTCCACTATGAATGCTGATTTGGTCATTACTAGGTTCTATTATCATTGCTTATTCCTACATTTTACACTATATTTCGATCTTTTCGAAAAAGGAGAAATCCTCCTAATCTTACTTTCACCGTTCAGTTGCCAAAATACATAGCAGACTCGTTACACGACACACGCAACTTTGCTCTGACATGTAAACGAAAATGACGAACAGTACAGGCGCGCTGCAGTAGACTCACTTGTCCCGAGAAGTCAACGAGACATGAAACTCGATCTAAGTTAAATAAGTTTTCCAAATGTTGAGCATATCAGTCCCCGTACTAGACGGGATTAACACCAAGAAGAAGGTGTAGAAATTATCTCAACTATTATTCAGAATTATCAGGGCCATTTTTCCCAATCCAGCCTACCAAATGTACTTTTCACGGGATGGACTGAAATCTCTGCACGGAAATATCGAGGAAATTTCTGAGAAAGAGCAAGTATACTCTCTTCCTCTATCCCTGCACCGCTCAGGTAATGCTGTGCTTAGTGACCTCCATGCTGACTAGACGCTTATAAATGTCCTTCATTCCACCAGTTCCTGTAAATCGTATTTGTGTGCGCACGAGAACTCAATGCGCATTTTCTTGTCGGTACTTACATTACGCTCATACTTTAGTGATAAACTGATATCAAATTCCATCACTGAATAAATGCAGTGTGAGGTTGTGATCAACACTCACAGTTCCTCAAATAGACCCCTTGAAGTGTGACCCACACAGATAATTATAATTGATTTCTTTTATAAATGAAAATCCCTCACATGAACAGGAGTTACCCAAAGACATAACTGTATATTCGGTTTCCCTGTTTTCGTTCTAATCGACGGAAGTACCGTGAACTTACATTTTATTCCTTTATTGATGACAATATATTTTTATTCCGCCTTACACTTCGCCAGTTGAAAGCAAGCACTGTTGCGCAAAATGATTTAACAACTTTCACAATAAACTGTCCTCCTGCTTAGCTCGGTGGTAACGTGCTCGTCTCCCGTGCAAGGGGGCCCGGGGGTCGATTCCCGGCTGGGTTGGAGATTTTCTCCGCTAGGGGAGTGGGTGTTGTGTTGTCCTTATCATCATTTCATCCTCATCACCGGCGCGCAAGTCGCCCAATGGGGCGTTGACTGAAACAAGACTTGGACTTCGCGGCCGAACTTCCCCAGGTGGGGCTTCCCGGCCATTCCATTTCACACACAGAATAAACATAAATGACTGTTTCCGACGTTGATGCCTCTTCTCTCAACTTAAAGAGCAATACTTCTGTTTCTACAGTCCTTGAACTAACGAGTTGAAATTTTGTCTTTTAAAGCCTAAAGGAAATACTCCATAATTAATTAATGAAATGACGTGAATCATCACTGGACTGTCACATAACAAATTAATCATATCATTACGCAGCTGTAGTCGTCAAGTTCTTGGTGTAGCTGCGTTTCTATGTGTGCAGTAATGTACACATTATATGCGATTATACTGCCAGCTTGCGCATGTAATAGTGACGCAAAAGCACAGAAAAGACATTATACTTTAATGAGAATGTTAAGTAATAATAATCTTAAGCATATTTCAGAAAATAATTTATGCTTCCTGTCAAAATATCATGTCTAATTCTGTTGGGTTAAGTACAAGTGATTTCGTGCATAGACACAATACAAAGAGAAAATTCCCCTGCAAATAAAATCTCATTACAGACTATACTCGACATTTTGGATCAAAGATGGTAGTTCATTACCACTTTTCTACGAAGTTAATGGCCTTAACTTTGTACGAGATCTTTAAAATTTTGTTTTTAGACAACTTAGTTGTATGGAGATAAACATCGATTAATTTACTTATAATCAAATTGCCCTGAAGATGACCCCATCGCGGGTTGAAACCGGTTGGCGGCAAAATAAATAATGCGATTGTGACTGTCATTTTGAATAACTGTTTAAAATTTTGTTAGTTATGAGAAAATATATGATTTAAGATTTTCACACAGTTTTCCTTTTGGAAGCATTTGCAAACGTTTTCTTAAATCTGGCTGCTCTAAATCAACTAGCTTTGTCAGACGTATCATAAAATAAAATTTTTCATAGGTGACAGAGCAAATCTATTTACTATAGGCTCGTATGTAAAATTTATTTACTCGAGTCAGAGGCACACACACTGAGTTCTACAAATTTACAGTTTCAGATAAGGAAACTGAACGAATTTATACCAATTGAGAGAGAGAAAGACATCTTGATAACGTACAAAAACTCCTGGCGCTCTTTTTGTGAAATTATTTTCTAGGCCACGTGTAACATTCTAATCTGAAAGAGTCACCACAAAAAGTAACATTATAATCTGGAAGGGTCACCACAAAAAGTTCGATTCGAGAAAAGCAGATTACGTCATCCTTTTGTTTCCTTGTAATTTTTATAGTACCCAGAAATTCATTCAAAAAAGTCCATTTCAACATATCTTTAATACCATACTTGAGCACGTTGTATATACCAGACATTCATTCCCTTCGATATTGTATGCTTCCTTTCTTCCTTAACTTGCATATCATCGTCTTGCTCAACCTTTCCATTTTGAAAACACATTCTGCTGCTTTCTGTATCAGCCCTTTTGCTGAATAATTTAACGCAATTAAGAGCAGTTCGTTGCGTGTAACAGACAAGATATTTACAAGAGCCCTTTCATAGTTCGCACTGTGTGATAACAACGTACTCAGTGCTTTGAAATGGGATGGAATAGCGTTATTGCCTAGACGATAGTTTGAAATGATGAAGAATTGCGGCTGGTGCATATCGGTACACATGCGACAGCATGCGGCGCCTAATATCTTCCGAAACGCCGCATATAAAAACGCGATTTTTCCGGGCCTCATACCACGGGTTCTTTTGGTAATAGTAAGGCACGGTCAAGTGGTTTGAACAGTCGCTGGACTAGGGACCATGTGTATAGCCAACAGAAGCGTCGTCTTATCGTCGCTGTCCTTCAGCACTGGGTCCAAGTTTATATGTTACACACTCCTTCCCGCTCAGGGAAATGGAGCAAATTGATTTATTCTTTTTGTATTATATGTAGACTAGGGTGGGCCTTAAGGGGCTTATAGAAGCATCATTTAGTTCTTGGGTGGTTCCTGAGAAAACTCGAGAAACATGGTTTTTGGGTACCAAAGCTCAGCCGCGCATTTAAGGACGGCAATGCACAGCAAATGGCTTAATTTTATATATATATAAGATCCTGATTTTGAACGACCTTAAAAATTTGCTTGATACCTTATACACGGAAAATGTAAACGTAAAATCCGGTGTGAGGATAAAATGTAGTTTATAAACTGACGTAGCACAAAGAAATAAGCTGAAAATGTCTCCGTTGTCATCAGAAGGTTCCTGAGACCCCCATGTTGTAGTACAGAAACACATGCAAAATTTTTGTGCTCATAAAATACGAACTCAAGTGTAAAATTAGTTCTGTGTTATTCAGTTTCACGTAAACAAAATCAAAATTTTACTAACCCATGAAGTTCTTTTCACATGAGTAACATGCCCTGCAGTAGCAAGGAAAGCATTAGGAAAAGCGGAAAATCCTCCTATCTGAGCACAAAAAAGGCGAATACATTACTGTTTAAAAGACTCTGAGTGAAAAGTGTGGTACCAGCTGCCTCATTGTACCTTCCTTAGCACCTTTAAAAATTTTGGCATGTGAACATATTCCTGCATTTTTTATGCTGAGAAAGAAGGAGACAGTGGCAGTGGGAAAGAGACGGGAGCCGTCCGCTGTGACCGAGCGGTTCTATGCGCTTCAGTCCGGAACCGCGCTGCTGCTACGGGCACAGGTTTGTATCCTGCCTCAGGCAAGGATGTGTTTGATGTCGTTAGGTTGGTTAGTTTCAGTAGTTCTAAGTCCAGGGGACTGATAACCTCAGATGTTAAGTCAAATAGTGCATAGAGCCATTTGAAAGAGGCGGAGAAGTAAAAATACTGAGAGGTAGTAGACGGTGGTTCTTGAATAGAAAGAGAAAAGCAGACAATGGCAGTCTGGAGGCAGAAGGGGACACAGTGGCAGAGTGTGTGTTAAATCTTATGGGACTTAACTGCTAAGGTCATCAGTCCCTAAGCTTACACACTACTTAGCCTAAATTATCCTAAGGACAAACACACACACCCGTGCCCAAGGGAGGACTCTAACCTCCGCCGGGACCAGCCGCACTGTCCATGACTGCAGCGCCTTAGACCGCTCGGCTAATCCCTCGCGGCCATAGTGGCAGAGGAACACAGTTGACAGTAACTGAACAGGTCTAGGAAAAGAGTGAAGGAGACAATGCCGATGGGAGAGGAATGAAGAGAAGGGAAAAGTGGAGGTCGGTGAGAGGCAATGATAATGAAAGACAGAGTCTGCGACAACGAGGAAGAGGGAGATAATGGCAGTGAGATGAGACAGCAGCAAATGAAAGGAAAGGATGAGAGTAGCAGTAAGAGAGAGCAAGAGGGAGACAGTGGCAATGAGACGAAACAGTAGTAGTAAGACAGAATGAATGAGACTGAGGCAGTGAGAAGGAGACGGTGATAGTTGGAAAGTCGTAAAGAGATAATGACGATGAGTTGGCCTGAATGAGTGAGTGAGAATGGGGAGGTGGGAGTGAATGGATATGAGTGACACAGCGATGGACTAGTGGGTGTGTTCGAGCAGAGTCAGGGGAGCTTGTAGGGAAGCGAAATGAGTTGCATGTTAAAAAAAGTGCGAATATTTCGCATGCTACAATTTTCGGAAAAATTTCTAAAGGTGTTGAAGAAGGTAGAATGACGCAGCTGGTACCCCACAGTTTTCAGTCCGTGTCTTGTAAGGAGCGTATTCGCTTTTGTTTTGTTCCAGTATGAAAATTTTTCGCTGGTATTATTGTACATGTGATCTGTCATACGGCGTTATACTTTTGGATAGCTAATCAAGGATATCCAACGTTTCCCGGATCCAGAAGTACCCAATTCTAATTGCTTGTGATTTCAAGAATGTTTAGCAGAACTTTACTGAAAAGAATTGGGTTTTACTAACTACTGCCACTATTCATATCCGTTCCTTAATGAAATGTTTTGCAACTGATCTCTCTCTTTCTCAATAATAGCTTAGCTCACGGAATCACTACCAGGAATAAGAACAATCTTCAATAAGATTACTTCCTATTCTGGTCCAAAATGGGGACCGTAAATCAGAATTCATATTTCTAGGACACATTGAGAGCAGTAATAGGTTATGTATAAGTTAACCTTGTAAACGGTTTTTATGTTTGTGACACATGGTTACAACAGGTCCAGAATTACTTTAAGTTATTTATATCTAGCTGCAGTTCCCGGCGTTGCCAGATATGTTTAATATTTGCCACAGGAAGTGATATGCCCTGTGCCTTGTTGATAAAGCGAACGCAAGCCGCATGCGAGACTGCAGTCTATTTAAATGTAACTTCTGTTGTTTCAGCTAAGTTTTCACTGTTTGCAGTAGGGCTGTGTTTGAGCACGACTTGAACTGTTCAAAGAGTTTGCGTCACAATTCGGAAAATCTCGCGTTCTATTCCATATTTTGATCGGCCCACGATCTAGTGACTTTTGTAGGGACTATATCCACGACCTGCCTTACCGTTTCTATGGCACTGTGGGTTTTAATGATAAAAATAACTGTGAAACAGGGATTAAAATTTCTTCAAGAGTATGTATCATACGTAACAACGGCCACTAATCAATAAATAAGGGTTTTCAATCACATTTCTGTCAAATTCTCGAGTTTTCGCTCTTCCCGCAATCTAGTAACGACTGATGGTATTATTCTCCAAGACGGGTATTGCTGCTGTAATTTATTCTCGGGGCAGGAATTACAGTCAGTTTACCATGATATATTTCGTTTGCTAGGCACTTAAAGTTTTCATTAATTTTCTTCATTGTGTCATCTGACTACAAAACTGAAGTAAATCGGCCATTAACTGGAGACCATTTATTCAATCATAGTTTGTTACAGAGACTGCGATCTAATACAAGCTGCACGACGCAGCCACAGTTAGAGTATGCATGGTTAGCTCCTAGAAGGTGGTACAATTCCTCATACGTCATGCCCTAGCTCCTTCTCCTGCCACACTATTTGGTAGTGTTGTGTCCGATTCACTTTTCTTGCTGACTCACCTTGTAGTGGATGTGATACAGCGCTGAACACAATGGTTCCGTATCAGAATCGAGAGCTGGTCAACCTGGTGTTTACTTATGGAAAGGCAAATGACAGCAAGATTGTATCAGGAGACATATTCCCGCTGACAACAACCACAGCATTCAATGTCTGCAACAATTTCTTGCCCTTTGTCTGAGACAGAGTCGTTTCAGTGAGCAGGAAAACATGAAGGACGTACCCAAAATGTTCGGACACTAGACTTGGAGGAAAACATGATTAACACTGTGGAAGGAGACAGCCGTCTCGGTACAAAAAAAAAAAAAAAAAAAAAAAAAAAAAAAAAAAAAAAAAAAAAAAAAAAAAATCAAATGTATGTGAAATGTCAAATCTTATGGGACTTAACTGCTAAGGTCATCAGTCCCTAAGCTTACACACTACATAGCCTAAATTATCCTAAGGACAAACACACACGCCCATGCCCGAGGAAGGACTCGAACCCTCGAACCTCCGCCGGGACCAGTTGCACAGTCCAAGACTGCAGCGCCTCACACCGCTCGGCTAATCCCACGCGGCTCTCTGTACCAAGCAGTTGGCCCACCAGTACAGGGTAAGCCAGACGACCGTGTGGGACGATCTCCATGACAATTGTTGCCTCCCTTATCACTTGCAGCGAACAGTTTTGTCACTGGTTTCTTCAGCAGACAGCCACGATTCCGGGATTTATGTCATCTAATTCACAGGTGAGGCCACATTTACGCAGACTGGTATCTTCAACTTTCAAAACAGTCATCTGTAGGACAGTATGCAGAACCCGCATCGTATGGTGACAGCGAATCATCTGCATCAGTGCAGCCGGAATGTGTGGGACGCGATAACTGGCGACCGTATTTTGGGAGCAGTCTTCCTTCCACGTCCCCTAACAGGCCGGAACTATCGGCGTTTCCTGCGGGTGACTTGGTGACTTTGCCTGCCCTGCTGGAAGAAGTGCCAGCGATGATTCGAAGGGTTATGTGGCCGCTGTATGATGGTGCTCCAGTCCACTTCGTTGTTAACGTCCGGACCCATCTCAATCGTGTCTTCCCAGGTCAATGGATCGGACGAGGGGGATCCAGTTGCATGGCCTGCTCGTTCACCACATTTCAACACGTGCGATTTCCGGTTATGGAGCCATCTCAAAAGTACTGTGTATGCACAACCCACTCCAAATGTGGGGCCACGGAAGCAATGTATTCATGCTGCCTTTGACACTGTTCGAATGCAGCCTGGTCGATGTGAATGTGAGAGACAGAACATGCTACGGCGCATACATGCAAGCGTTGAGGCACATGGAAACCATTTTTAACACAAACTGTAACTGTGGCTACATGGTACAGTGCATATTAGACCGCAGTCTGTGTAACAATGTATGACTGAACAAATGGTCTCTAGCATGGAATCCATGCATTTACTGACATAAATTCACTAGGCCGTTTTTGTTTCGTATTCTCTCATCGCTCAGTCCCTAGAGTTTGTACACAATAGAAAAAATCAACTGTACATACTAAAAGAATATGTAACCTATGCCTGCTCAAATGTTCATTACGGGATTGTGTAGGTATTTGACGTAAATTGGCCAAGACGTTTTAGAGATTTTTGGTAAAATCCTTTCCCCTTTGTATAAATATATATGTTTCAACTAAGACTACAAAATATTACGTACACAGTGATCTGCCCGTCATCTTGAAGCTTAAGTGTGGATTTGTACGAATTACAAACAACCAACCGAACGGACACTTACATATGTTGATTCAAAAAACGTTTACAAACTCACATGGCACATGGGGCATACAACAGCGATCACTAAGCACATTGGAACCGTGGATCGCAAACGTCACGAGGAGGCGCTACGGTCACGTGTGGGCTGGTGTAATCGTAAATTGGACTGTGGATTCTCTCGGGTCGACTTGATGGTCGCACGTATCTCGTACTGCTGCGAGAGATTCTACTGGGCATGCTGAATGATGTTCCCGTGCCTATTGGCACTGCAGCAGTGCTGGCACATAACCCTGCAACAGGGCTTTCTGCCCTCCTTGGTTAACTGCCTTCTCACAACGAGGCAAATCCAGAGCCAAATACTTAAAGGAGCCTCTTACTTGTCTAACACACCCCGTTGGAGGGAGTATACATGTTCTCGGCTCAGTGGGTGCTCTCATTCCTTCGGTGTCGTGCATTCGACCGACGCAGTTTCTGCGGCAGCCATTGGTAAATGTATGGCTACTCTTGCCACATGGAGCAACGTCACAGACTAGGTTAACCCGCTGACCTATGAGCCAATAGCTGAACTTGATGGTTCCAGGCTTTGAAATCGATGTGCTGAGGCGAGGCTGTCCATCGGGTGCCAACGTCTGACATTCCAGCCACCGTCCGAGTCTGGGAGGACATCAAAAGCGTACTACAGCTGGAAAAAAAGGTCACTCCTGACCAAAGTGCAGTTTGGATCGAATTATATACCAAACAGTCGATTTATTAATATCATTTAATACACATTCTCGTTAATCATTAATGTGTGATTCTTTTGCTGACGAGTGTTTCACACTTTTTGCTACAAACATTACGTGTTGTGTTTCAATTTCGAGACATTTTCGGTCTTGGTACTACAAATTTTGTAATAAAGTCCTCCGATAATTCATCTTTAATTAAATCTTTTTTTTCTTTTATTGACACGTGACACATAAATGTTATTAGCGTGTTTCTACCTTCCAGATGGCTTAGAGCGACACAAAGTGGCTTTATAGAAACAATTTAAAACCAGTGATGGCGTCACGTTTTGTTCCAAGTTCCATCATTTATTTTTTATAGAAGCAGTGATAATTCTGTTTGAAGGAACCTGGACGTCAACAGATTAGATTAGATTAGATTAATACTAGTTCCATGGATCATGAATACGATATTTCGTAATGATGTGGAACGAGGTAGCGTTTACATCAGTTACATGGGTCTATAATAGTTTTATGCCCATACTGAATGAAATTAGGTAAGACAGTATTTGGAATTGTATTTATATATATCTGAAGGCCTAACTACAGCAACAATTTGCCTAAAACATGAATCTGGAATGCACATGTAGTGTTTGGTATCATTATCTCGAGCATTATGCGTCTGATATCATTAAGACTGTCTAGGCTGATCTCAACATCCATAAAATTATGTCTTGCTTCAAGTATCATAATTTCCAGTAACATGATGAAATACATATCGATACGAAAATGCGCAGGTATGCAGAGAATAAAATTGAACTTGTTGTTAAAAATTAGAAAACGGCTTCCAACAAATCGTCATCATATGCCGAATATGTCCACTGCAATAATCCTAAAGGGGAAAGCTATTACTTTTCTTGCTGAAATTGAAAGTGACATGCATAATTTACGTGATACTGAATAATAAATATTAAAGAGGAACTTCAGGAAGTGGGGATGATGACTTGAAGCTGGTTGCGGAAAATAAAGTGGAAGACAATTTCAGAATGGGAGAAACATCCTGTAAGGTGAAAGACAGCCCCAAAGGAGACATTTACAAGTCGAAAGACGAAATTATTGCACAGGAGCTTGGAAACAGATACCAAGAAATCATATTAAATTTTTGAACATATGGTCAGAGTTCTACAGCCGATACTATAAACCCATCACAGCAGGTATCTGTGTCTGAGAGGTTAGCAGGGGCATTTTGTGTTATATAAATGACAGTGGCTCATTACGTGTGTATCTTACGTTGCCAACGCACGTCAGCTGCGCCACATGTTGCGCTGACAGTCCAGCCTGCGGATCCTCAGACAATTACGCAATTACCACAACCACTGGACAACGTCTGGAGAGGTTAGTAGATAGATGTGTGGAAACAGATCGTGAGTATCTAGAATGTAGCCATAAACTTCACTCCAGTCTACTATGATACCCCGAGAAAGTGTTCTCACCATCAACAATCCATGAGTTCCAAAGAATTTGATTTCCACATTATGCGATTAAAAAATGTGATTCACTACAGAAATCTAAAGCAGTGCCTGAACAATAATTTTATTCTAAGCAAAATATACCAGATGTTACAATTTCGTCAAGCTGTCGGCTGGGGTTGCCGTGCGGTTCTAGGCGCTTCAGTCTGGAACCGCGTGACCGCTACGGTCGCAGGTTCGAATCCTGCCTCGGGCATGGATGTGTGTGATGTCCTTAGGCCAGTTAGGTTTAAGTAGTTCTAAGTTCTAGGGGACTGATGACCACAGATGTTAAGTCCCAAAGTGCTCAGAGACATTTGAACCAATCGTCAAGCTCCCTGGATTAAACTATACATCGGTAGCAATGCTGAGAAAAGTATGACTGCAAGAAACGATTTCAAAAAGAATATTTTGAAACTAATAAGGGACAGTGTTTTTTGGCAGAACTATGCAGAACGTTCGAAAAATGGGGAATGTGAAGGTACATATGCAGCGTTGTATTTAAGGAAAAATTGGTTGCTATTGAAATAAGTAGACTTATCTTTTTCTCAGACTTTTAGCTGTACAAACAGCTATTTCAGATATTTACAAGACTTTTCTTTTAAATTTAAATGTTGAAGAAAACTGAGGCAAAAAATGTTAATATGTCATACACAGAAACGGAGAACTTAATATGTCATGCAAATGTCTAATATTTAGTATGTTACTTTAAGAAATAAAGCAAACAGCCACTTTCTAACGTATTTTTTACTACTCAAAATGCATTTCGGGTTTTTGCTCATCTTCACGTGCCGCAATAAACGGTTAAAAACACCGACTGCAAGTTCGACGCTGCAGGTGCCCCGTGCAAAATCTTTGTACGATGCACGAAAACACCGCAGTATGTTTTGCTGACTGACAAGTTTATTACGGAATATTATGCAAGCAACTGTATTAACTGTGTTTAACTTTGTACTTTCTCAAGATAATGTTATTTAAAGTGATGGAAATAGGTGGTTTGACAGTTCGGATTTCTCCGTTAACTTGTCAATGAAAAGAAAGTGTGTTTCATGAACAACTATTTATCAGAGAAGATAAATACAGAATTAGTAGGACAGAAAGGAAAAATATATGCTCTCAAAACTGCAACACGACGCGTAATGTGTAGAGCGGAAGATGTAAAACACTCGTCAGCAACCAAGAAATATCGATAAACTGATTGTTCAGCATATAATTTGATTCCATTGTCATTCAATTTCTTCTCTGTATTTGTCATTGTCTACTCTGTAATTGTCAGTCATCGTCTTTTACCGTTAAAGACTATTAACGATGAAGTGTGCAAAGTAGCGTGGAGAACGCATGGCTACCCAGCTGTTATGTGCGCAGCAGGAGGAAATTTAAAACTGATTTTGCAGAAGAATACTAATTATGAAAGTATGTACTGAAGAGGTAACCCATGCGTTGTACACGTAGAAAAGATGTAAACTGAAATTGTAGCCTACATGAGATGATATAATAATGTCCTAAAAGTATTACTATGCGTTGTAGATATAGAAAAGATGTAAAATGAAATTATTACTGTCTGGTTATATAAGTATTTTGATAATGAAATTACAACACTCTGATTATAACTATATGATGTCCGGCTGCTCTCTCACTGCTGTTGATGGATTACCAGAGACTTTCATTTCTGTCCTTTTATTACCAAATGTACACAATAACCGTGCTGCAGTATTATTATTATTATTGTTATTACTCGTGAGGTACTGCAGCAGCATGCTTGATAAAAGTTCGCAAAATATATGAAGAGTTTTATTTACTTGCGAACTTTTATTAATGTAACCAAAAGATCGTTATTTTTTTCGCCTGCAGCTATTGATACCTTGTCTTAAAAGCAGTCCATACCTAGATTGCTTTCTTCAAACATTTGTGATATTTACTGTAGTTAAGAGTCTG
This sequence comes from Schistocerca serialis cubense, assembly GCF_023864345.2. Lineage (NCBI taxonomy): Eukaryota > Metazoa > Arthropoda > Insecta > Orthoptera > Acrididae > Schistocerca > Schistocerca serialis. Next base: position 570,592,428 of record NC_064639.1, read on the forward strand.
TACTGGCATCCGTTTTCGTTCTGTAGAATGATTTTATAGTTAGGATATTCATACTCATAAATCAAACCAAACAGTAGTTGCAAATAAACAAGTAATTGTGTAGGGAAAGGAATTAGCGTCAAGGTAGTAATGCAAATAAAATTCACATACAAAAAAAAAAAAGAAATATAATGTAACTGTTGAAAAGTAGCTTGTGTTTTGTCGTACTGGAAACATTTCAACAGTTCATAGCTAATGAAAATGAATGAAATGATGATTTACTAACCTATCCATTCATTGAGGAGAGAGCTGTAACGCTAATGTGTTGGACATAAATTCTGTACGGTTATATTTCCATTAGCGGGCGCGCTACATCGCGTTCGTGTTCTAGATGAAATTTATTAATGGGACCACGGCACGAGGAAGATTCGATAATGTTGTGTCGCATTTACTATGTCCTGAGCTTTTTATTAATTCTTCACAAGAAAGTTCCTTCCCTAACGGAGTCAGTGTTGTACATCTTTTAGACAAGAGTCCAAATTTTGTAGCAATGCAGGAAGTTTGTATCCTTGAAACACCCTGAAATTAAGAATCCGTTTTGATACAAAAAAATTTTAGAACTGATAAATTTTGGTATTATCGCTTCAGAGATATGTACTCTCTACAGTGCTAATGCATATTGAACCCCCTTTGGATTTAGAAATCGAGAAATAGTAATTTCCTAATATTTCACTTACTATAGTAACATCAATATATCTGACAGAGAATTCAAAATATATTAAGATGTGTATTGGTTAGACAGCGTTAAAGACCTACACTTATCAGCTAGAACATTATGACTACCTACATAATAGCCCATATGTCCACCTTTTGCACGGATAAATGCGGGGACCTGTCGTGGCGTGGAAGCAGTGAGGCCTTGGTAAGTCGCTGGAAGGAGTTGACATCACGTCTGCACGCACAAGTCACCTGATTCCCGTAAATTCCGGAGAGGGGATAATGGGCTCTGACACCACGTTCAGTCACATCCCAGATGTGTTCGATTGGGTTCGGATGTGGCGAGTTTGGGAGCCAGCACATTACTTGGAACTCGCCACTGTGTTTCTCGAACCACACCATCATCCTCCTGGCCTTGTGACAAGGTGCCTTATCTTGCTGAAAAATACAGCCCCTGTCGGGAAACATGATTGTCGTGAAGGGATGTACGTGGTCTTCAACCAGTGTACGATACACCTTGGCCGTCGTGGTGCATTGTACGAACCCCACTGCGCCCATGGATGCTACCGTGAGTGTTATCCAGGGCATAATGGAGCCGCCATCAACTTGTCTCTGCCCCACAGCACAGGCGTCAAGGAGCTGTTCCCCTGGAAGACGACGGATCGCGCCCTCCTATGGGCATAATGAAGGACGGGATTCATCAGACCATGCAAAGTTGTGCCACTGCGCAAAAGTCGCATGGGTTGTCGGCTGCAGAGCCCATCGTTAGGACTGTTCGGAACCGTGTGTGTTCAGACGTACTTGCAATCTGCTAAGCATTTAAGTCTGATGTTACTTCCGCCACGGTTTCCCGCCTGTCCTGTTTTACCACACTGCCCAACCAGCATGTTCATTGATACTACATTCACCGTGGGTGTGTCTAGCAGTCATTCCTCGCCAGGTGATTCTGTTATCGTCTGGACGGGTTTATATCGATAGTAGGTCGGTGGTCATAATGTTCTGGCTAATTAGTGTAGCAGTATGTTTACATGCGACGCATGTTCCGGAAGACGAAAACCGTTTGTCGCTGTTGGTTTACATGTTAAGGTCTTTCGCGGATTTTCTAGCCTGGAAAACAGCCGTTACAGTTTATGATGTAGTAAGCACAGTCGCTGATTCTCTTCAGCTAGACGATGTGTAAACAGCTTCAGTCTAATATTCCTGCTCATCCTTCACTGTACGAAAAGCCACTCCGCCTACTTTAGAGCCGGCCGAGCGGTTCTAGGCGCTACAGTCTGGAACCGCGCAACCGCTACGGTCGCAGGTTCGAATTCTGACTCGGGCATGGATGTGTCTGATGTCCTTAGGTGATTTGGGTTTAAGTAGTTCTAAGTTCTAGGGGACTGATGACCTCAGAAGTTAAGTCCCATAGTGCTCAGAGCCATTTGAACCATTTTTTTCTACATTAGCAGAAAATTTTTAAAACCAAGACGAATCAAGCGCGGATGATGAAATGAAGAGAAGCTAACGATGTATTATTCTCCATGACGTCCACTTTTACATACATCCAGTATGCACTGACTGAAGAGAATCAGCAGGCGGTAACGAGAAAAGCCACCAGGTGCCTCCGCGATCACAGGTGGTAGACTTTTAAGTAAAGAATTGATGGATACTCACACATAACAGAGGGCACATCATTTTTAGTCCACTACGATGAGTCTTTTTCCAGTTTTATTTTCTTCTTTTTTTACATTTCCTTTAGAATTAAAACCTTGGCATGTTGTACGCCTGTAAATGATATTGAGTAGTACAAATGAATAATTGTAAATGTGAACGTTATTGAGTGCAATTGTTATTGTACATAACCCAATGCAAAATATAGGGCGCAAATTGTATTGCAACATAGAAAATGTTTATAGAATTTCATGTTGACCACTATTTTGGCACTACTGCTGACATAATGTAAAAGATTGGTTTCAAAATTGTATGCAACTACCGAATAAATAAATAAGCTGCTCTTAGTAAATAACTATAATTTCCTGCAATTGAATTATGTAAAATCTCTCTGCTTATACGCCTTAGATGCGGTCAAATACCTCCAGGGAATGAGTGTGATTTATTCAAGAGACGCTAATAGTGCAATTATTGTCACGTAGTCCATCGTTCTACCGTTATTTCAGCTTTTATTATACAGTTTACACTCTTTGGTATGGCCTGTACCTAACTGTTAAGATTGTATCATCGCGTTTTTGCAGCAGTTTGATGTCTGTTTGTATGCCTACCTCGGAAGGACTCCAGACGGTGAGACAGTAAACTTGGTCTTTCTTCAAACATGTAATTTCCTTTAAGGATGCACTGCATTTTCCCAGAAACCTTCCAACAAATGTAAATTTTCTTTCCGTATTACCTAACGCTGACTTCATTGATTTCACATGATCACTGCACATCGCTTCTTAACGTTACTTCTGCATACTTCACGATGTAATGTACTCAAGATATTCATTGCCAGTCTTGTAATCGGATATTGTGTTGTTCTTTATCCCCATTTACCCACATTCATTACATTAATTGGAAATTTCATCTAACACTTTCAGCATTTTCTTACGACAGTCCAATGCTGCCTATGGTCACATCGATTTCTGTAGAACATTTCCCGTCCAGCGTAACGTAATGGGTTCTGTTAGTGAAATATTCATCGAACCACACCATGAAGACTTCAAAGTATGCACCATCCTCCGTACCTTTGTCTGGTGTCTCCTTACCTCAGCGATTCTCCAGGGAACCCCTGATTTAGTATCTAGTCAGTGGATGGTGGGGTACTGGCCATGAAAAGTGTAGCGGAGCGACGGATGTGTGGTAAGACTGGATCGATTACATGGGTTATCCTTCAAAATATTTCTTACAAAAAACAACTTTTCACAATCATTACCCGGACCTAAGGCCCACTGAAAAACGGAATAGAATCATCTATTGTCACTAGTTAAATAAAATTAACAAAATGTAACATTAGAAATCAAGCTTCACAACCAGTTCGTTCAGATATTTTTCCAAAACACCAAATAACACATACAAGTTACGCCTCCTATTATTTTTTTTATTTTTCAAGGTATTGCAACTAAATAGGTTCAAAATCAAAACACTGACAATTACTTTATGACTTTTCAGTATAGTCTCCCATCATTTCCACAGACATGATCAATCTACCGAGAAGGGCGTGTATTCCAGAGCGCGGAGTCACTGCTGTCACCGCTTCGGGTTTCGTCAGCCAACGGTCTTTGCACTTCAGCTTCGTTACAGCTACCTATCGTCCAACAGAACTGATGTATCACTGTTGCATTACCGTGCACATTTTTCAGTCTTTCATAAATGTGAATGGGCGTCCCGCCTTCCGTACTCAAGAATTCTATCAGAGAACGCTGTCTAATACGAACAGCGTTGTCGTCCATTTTGCAAGCGACTGCAGTGCTGACATCTGTTGACGCAGCAAGTTACTACTCAGTAGACTGGAGAAAAGCTTTGCGGAATAGTGTCGAGTTCAAATTTTTCCCTTAAACCTTACTTAAGGAGAAACAACTAGGAGGCATTACTTTATGACTGACCCTAGTATTAGCATGCTTTTAATAAACGCGCAGATTGCCCTCAGCAAATCTACAATCACTAGAACTCGATCTGCAAAAGCTCTTCGCTAGCAGCTATTCACAGCTAATGGCGACGTAACTGTAGTGTTGGAGCCCCACCACTTTCAACAACACACGCAACGTAATCGGCAGGCAAAGTTAGACCTCTTATCCAGCTGGAGTCACGTGTGTTGCCGACTGATCGACGACGCACCGTCTGACCCGCCCAAGAGTATCCCCGGTCTCGCGTGCCGTTGCTCCTTTTGGTTGAGCAGGGACAATGGCGCCCTCTGTGTGCCTCGGTGAAATCAGTCGACGCAACTGCCAGAAAGTTAAATGCAATGCGGCTGCCAATGGAACAGTACCGATTCCATCACGGAACGAAAGGCATCGGTCTGGATTTGAGTTCATGCGGCACTCTCTTTCATGTAGTGAGAAAATTTCTTAGTAGGTTATATCCTGCTACAGAATGGAAGAGCTATTCAGGTTTAAACCGTAAATTACAACTGAAGTCAGCACTGATTTGTCTGTAGTCTCTTGAAGAATCTGTCTCAAGGGAGAAACTGCCATCAGATGCAGTTTCAGAGATTTCGGAAGTGTTTCTGAAGTACTATCAGATTTGTTTTTAAACACTGTTTCAAAACTGGCAGCGCAGTTGAGACAGAAGCGTCATACTGAGTGGAAGTACTGTAGTAAAGACTATCGAGATAGTAATTTTCCTTGTTCATTTCTGTGTGTTACATGTCACCTGCACTCTTGAGTCTTATTTCGGGTCATAGGTTTACAGATGACATCTACAGTCTTTCACTAAATATTATTTTTAACTTGAAAGTAGGACAGGAAGTAGTAAAAAGATAGCTACTGCTCTTCTGCAGACTTATTAAAGAACTTTTTGTTTTGTGTCAGGAATGCACACTAGTATAGTATATGCACTAATAAAGTGTGACAAGTGTAAGGGCATGTGAAGCAATATAAAACATACAGTAAAACAAGTTTATAAAACACAGAATGTTAGACAGTATCAGCCCAGTATTTGGCCAAGTTGCATGAATTTGCGTTTCCTTGTATTAGGTCACTAGTACAGCAATTCGCGTTAGTGGGTATTGTAGCAGATGCGGTGCAGTATGGATTTCTCCGAAATGACACATGTTGTTGCTGTCAGCTGCAAGGCACCCCCATTTCATTCTCATTGGTTCTCGTTACTCCCAATATTATCCGGGAGAAGATCTCCAGGTCTTAATATACCTCCTCCGCAACGCGTGGTAGCTTTTCTTGAGGGAGGATTCATCTCTGTCGGCCGGGGTGGCCGAGCGGTTCTAGGCGCTACAGTCTGTAACCGCGCGATCGCTACGGTCGCAGGTTCGAATTCTGCCTCGGGCATGGATGTGTGTGATGTCCTTAGGTTAGTTAGGTTTAAGTAGTTCTGAGTTCTAGGAGACTGATGACCACAGAAGTTAAGTCCCGTAGTGCTCAGAGCCATTTGAACCATTTTTTTTTATACATCTCTCTGTTTATCCAAGCGAGCTGTCCGATTTTACTGCCTCGCTCTTTGGGGTGTGATGGTAATTTCACCGGCAGTTATTCGAAGCTGCCTTTCCAGTAAAGCAATGATTTGTGCCCTGCTTCTGTATATTCCTATCTGGTACAACATCGCTGTGCATATCTCGGGAAGCTATCGACCCAGTATGCACCAACTATCTACGGAAGTGAGTCGTACGCACGCTCTGACGTTGCGCCAGGTAGAGTTCAGTGCTGTGTCTGCTTGTCTGAAGCGTGCAGGGCGACAGGTATTACATAATACCTCACAGGATGGCATAATGGCAAAGCTGCCGGGAGTAGTATGGAAAACTATGTTGCCTACGTTGCGCCAGTAATCATTTTTTGGAAGTCGTTATGTGTGGCAACTTTTGGTATTTTGAGATATTTTAATACTATATTAATGAAATTCAAGAAATCGAGACCAAAAAACTCCACGAATATCCAGTGGTAGTAACTGCAGTACTTTGTGCCTTACTATTTATTCCATAATGACTAATTAAAGTACGAGTGTTCTGTGGCTCCTAAAGCGCTGCGCTAAAATTTTAAAGTGCTTGTTCACGAAAAATAGCAGCGGCAACATTAAACATTTTCGCTAACACTTTTTGAAACATTTGACAAATATTTCTATCGTCGCATTATATGTGGCTACAAATCCCATTACGACCAGTTTTAGCTAAAACTTTGTACACAATCATGTGTATTATTGTAGTTACTACCATAAAGTTCCAAAGATCAGACTTAATATAAACACTCGGAACATTAATACCCACATTAACTTCGGTATAAATATCAGTAATGAAAACCATCTTACACTCAGCAGGCCGACTGAGATGGCACTGTGGTTAAGAACAGCACTAGTAATTGAAGACAAAGTGACATATCCACTTTAAAAAAAGAGCTAACACAATTCTCGCATTCCCATATGTATCTTTTATCGCATTGACAACCTTTTCTTTCCAAAACGGTGCACATCACTTCTACAAGTGTAACAGTCTTCTATTAAAAAGTTATTAAAAAGTTCTCGCCTTGTGTAGGCGGCCTTTACCTTGCTGAAATGTAAGCCCAGAGTAGCTTGTCATGAAGGGCAAGAAAACAAGATGTAGAATATCGTGCTACTGATGACTACCAAAGCTGCCACGCTATGAAAAGAAATGGCACGACAGACCAACACTTTTAGTTGTCGGGCCGTAAAACGGGCGAGAGTCAGGTTGGTATCCATCCGTTGTTCGGGGCGCCTCCAAAAACTTCGGCCTGACGCCTCACTGACTGGAGTAAAAGCAAGCCATGGGACATTATGGGCAGGGTCCTCCAACCAGCTCGATATTTAGAATTTGCTACGGTACCCCTCAGAAGGATATTCGACAACTCTATCAATCAATGCCAATCTCAATAAGTGCTTGCATACGGGGCAGAGGTGAACCAAATACTGACTTGCTCGATTGTGAACTCTTTATCTTGAATAAATCATCCAATTTGTCTGAAATTGCAATCATTTGAAGCCACCCTCAAATACGAGGGCTATCCACAAAGTACATTACGTTTTGGAATTAAAAATAAATAAAGTACTGGAAATTTTTTTTATTATATACAGATGAAAGCCACACTTAAATACTACTTTTCTACATAGTTGCCATTTAAATTAAGGCACTTATCGTAGCGATGGACGAGCTTGGAAATTCCTTCGTCGTAAAATTCGTCCGCCTGCGCCTTCAACCACGTGGTTACCTCTTCTTGAAGCTGTGCGTCGTCATCAAAACGCTGCGTAGCCAACCAATTCTTCATTGCTGGGAGTAAGTGTAAGTCGCTCGGTGCCAGGTCGGGACTGTACGGCGGATGAGGAAACAACTCCCACTTAAAAGATTCGAGAACTTCACGAGTGGCATTTGCCGTGTGGGCCCGGGCGTTGCCGTGAATCAGCAAAATCTTTGAGCCCAACTTTCCCCTGCGCTTGTTTTATATTGCTCTTCTGAGGTTGTGCAGAGTTTGGCAATACATTTGAGAGTTTATTGTAGTGCCTCTTTCCAGGAAATCCACAAAAATCACACCTTTTTTGCCCCAAAAGAGGTAACCACGTGGTTGAAGGCGCAGGCGGCCGAATTTTACGACGAAGGAATTTCCAAGCTCGTCCATCGCTACGATAAGTGCCTTAATTTAAATGGCAACTATGTAGAAAAGTAGTATTTAAGTGTGGCTTTCATCTGTATATGATTTAAAAAATTTCCAATACTTTATTTATTTTTAATTCCAAAACGTAATGTACTTTGTGGATAGCCCTCGTATTAATGTATATCACATTTTTTGCAATATTCAGTTTTCATTAGAATAAAGAGATGCTGCACATGAGACATACTACCACAGGAAAGGATGTACTTTTTCTGTAACAACTGGAGCTATTCGCAGTTGTAAAGTTGACCACCCAGGAAGAACGTTTCATATAAATGAAAATGGCGGATGCCAGAGGATATTGTATGGGTAATTAAAAGGATAGACAGGAAAACAGATCGATCAAACTGGAAGCAGAATGTCAAGAAAAATAGGAGCATTAATGGAAAATCTTGTATTTCTACAGCTGGAAAAGATGTGCTTGAAGAAACAGCATCAAATGTGGCATATTCAAGAACGTTGTGTATCATTATAACGTAAAAATTGTACACTAGATTAACTTGTATGGTCTCGCTGTTGATTTGTACAAAACAACAACGGGACAATCACACTTTTGTGCAACTACCTTATTTTAACGGAATATTTTACAAAGATGTACCAAAAAATTTATTGTTTTGGGGCGTTCCTTTCCATTAATCTGAAAAAAGAAGAGTGATGGATGTAATGATTACGTATGAATAGAATTACGTAATATTTGAAGCTTGTTTAAATACAAACAGCCAGAATAACTTTGTTCCTGCTTATGTTCTTGTAGGAAATGGAAAGTGTGACTCAAACCTGAAAATCACTAGTTACATAGTTTAATATCAATGCAGATGATCCAAATTCAATGTATCTGCGTCTTAGTGATAAAGTCATTCACTCTTTTCTCCTACATCTACATCTATGTGACTACTTTGGAAATCACACTTAAGCGCCTGAAGAGGGTTCATCGAACCACTTCCGGACTGTTTTTCTGCCGCTCCACCCTCTAACAGGACGCGAGGAAAACGAACTCTTAGATATTTCAGTGCCAGCTCTGATTTCTCATATTTTATTGCAAGGTCATTTCTCCCTGTGTAGATGGGTGCCAGCAAAACATTTTCACACTTGAAGGAAATCGATGGAGACTGAAATTTCGTGAAAAGGTCTCTCCACAATGAAATACGCCTGTGTTTTAATGAATGTCACACCAACTCGCTTATCATACCCGTGACACTCTGTCCCCCATTTCGCGATCATATAAAATAAACTACCTTCGTTGAACTTTTTCGATGTCCTCCGTCAGTTCTAAATTCCTTTGCTGTGCAGAGAATTTCTTCCTCTATGGGCAGAGAAAGAGAGGCACTTGTTGGATATATGTAAATATTTTGGCCTACAATAGAGGGAGTTTTATGTGAACTTATCTTTCGAGTTAACAGTTCAGTTTTTTGTCCTTTGTTTAATTTTTCTTTGTTATTATTTTTTGTCATGTATAGAATTAGTTTTTTTTTAGTTTGGAGCTTAATTAAATCAATAGATTTTATTATTTCAGTATGTTAGGTAATATATTCTGTTAATGCTTTTCATTATTTTTTTCATTTGAGATGAAAACATATTTTTTATACATAGCTTTATTCCACAAGGTACCTGTAAATGATATGCAACACTCGTACACAAAAAGCTACACGAAAGTTAACGTACCTTTTTATGTAAGTTACTGTAAAATATGCTGTTTTATAATACATACTGCATCAATTGATTATAATAATAAAACGTATAAATAAATTATGTCAAAGGAAAACAACAATTACTGTTACTTCCTGAAAAATCACGAAATTGTGATATGCAACCTTTTTTGATGGAAGTTTTCACATGTACATTACATCTTATGATTGCAGTCCGAATCGGGTAATTCCTTCGTAGTGAGTTGGTTTTTTTTTTCCTTCTCTTAGAGTGTATTTCCACCTTGCCAATGGGGGTGTTGCTAGAAGTCACGTGAACTACGTCGCAGTAATAGCTGCTTTAGTTATTTGTGCTGTGTGGTGGTATGCAGCGCTTGTAGAGCTAATTATTGTGAATTGTGGGGTCTTCTAATGATGTTATATTACAGTAACAATGAGGAAATGAGGAAAAGAAAACGCAGTCCATCAGAATGGCGTAGAAACAATGAGAAGGCCTGGTGATGTGGAAGTGATGGTAGCAGACAGAAAATACGTACCTTGTAAATACCCCGATGGGTGTAGCGCTACCACACTGTTATTACAGGATAACAGAATGCGATTTCACAGTTTATTTTATAATGATAGTATTACCAAAGTGGAAGAAGATAACTTCATAACTAACAAAATTTCAATAGACGAAACTGCACATAGCCGGAGTAACCAAGGCAAGAGGGAGAGGAGGTTCTCCGTTAGATATTTTGTTGAAAGTCCTGAGGGAGTCAATTTAAAAATCTGTTGTGCAACTTTTAGTAGCATTCTTAGGATTGATACTGAGCGTGTCCAACGTTTTGCTGCTTATCAGTTCAAAAGTGGTGTTCGAAGAGGGGGAAGAGCAAGTGGAAAACGATGAAACAAAAGAGCACATCATAGCAAGGAACTGATACATGCACAAATACAATCGTTCTAGTGTACATCTGGACACTATAGCAGGAAAGAAGGTAAGGTTAATAATTTTTAATTTATTATTCTTACGTAATTTTATAAATAGACCTAAATTATTAAAATTCAGTGGAACTTTGAGAGTTAACCTAGGCCTCTGCATTTTATAATGTTACCTTAAGCTACAAATATCACTTTCTACTTTCAGGACAATAAAATTAAATGAAAAAGAAAGGCTACATAAAGTGTTCAGTTCACAGGAAAAGTAAATACGTTATGTTTATAATCTGTTCTTTTCAGACACTACGTAGAAAATACACTACTGCCCATTAAAATTGCTACACCAAGAAGAAATGCAAATGACAAACGGATATTCATTGGACAAACATATTATACCAGAACTGACATGTGATTACATTTTCACGCAATTTGGGTGCATAGATCCTGAGAAATCAGTACCCAGAAAAACCACCTCTGACCGTAACAACGACTTTCATACGCCTGGGCATTGAGTCAAACAGAGCTTGGATGGCGTGTGCAGGTACAGCTGCCCATGCAGCTTCAACACGATACCACAGTTCATCAAGAGTAGTGACTGGCGTATTGTGACGAGCCAGTTGCTCGGCCACCATTGACCAGAAGTTTTCAATTGGTGAGAGATCTAGAGAATGTGCTGGCCAGGGCAGCAGTCAAACATTTTCTTTATCCAGAAAGCCCCGTACAGGACCTGCAACATGCGGTCGTGCATCCTGCTGAAATGTAGGGTTTCGCAGGGATCGAATGAAGGGTAGAGTCACGGGTCGTAACATCTGAAATGTAACGTCCACTGTTCAAAGTGCTGTCAATGCAAACAAGAGGTGACCCAGAGGTGTAACCAATTGCACCCCTTACCATCACGCCGGGTGATACGCCAGTATGGCGATGACGAATACACGCTTCCAATGTGCGTTCACCGCGATGTCGCCAAACACGGATGCGACCATCATGATGCTGTAAACAGAACCTGGATTCATCTGAAAAAATGACGTTTTGCCTTTCGTGCACCCAGGTTCGTCGTTGAGTACACCATCTCAGGCGCTCCTGTCTGTGATGCAGCGTCAAGGGTAACCGCAGCCATAGTCTCCGAGCTGATAGTCCATGCTGCTGCAAGCGTCGTCGAACTGTTCGTGCAGATGGTTGTTGTCTTGCAAACATCCCCATCTGTTGACTCAGGGATCGAGACGTGGCTGCACGATCCGTTACAGCCATGCGGATAAGATACCTGTCATCTCGACAGTCATTGGATCTCGACCAACGCGACCAGCAATGTCGCGATACGATAAACTACAATCGCGATAGGCTACAATCCAACCTTAATCAAAGTTGGAAACGTGATGCTATGCATTTCTTCTCCTTACACGAGGCATCACAACAATGTTTCATCAGGCAGCGCCGGTCAACAGTTGTTTGTGTATGAGAAATCGGTTGGAAACTTTCCTCATGTCAGCACGTTGTAGGTGTTGCCACCGGCGCCAACCTTGTGTGAATGCTCTGAAAAGCTAATCATTTGCATATCACAGCATCTTCTTCTTGTCGGTTAAGTTTCGCGTCTGTAGCACTTCAGCTTCGTGGTGTAGCAGTTTTAATGCCCAGTAGTGTACTTACCTGCAGAGCTCATTATGTGAAAAATGTGAAACTTGTTTCTAGATGAACATAAATATGACAAGGATGCAAAGACGTGTAACTGCCATTTGTATTATAAAGTGTTAATTAGTGACTACAACCACCGGCCGCGGTGGCCGAGCGGCTCTAGGCGCTTCAGTGCGTTACCGCGCAACTGATATGGTCGCAGGTTCGAATCTAGCCTCGGGCATGGATATGTGAGCTGTACTTAGGTTAGTTAGGTATAAGTAGTTCTAATTTCTAGGCTACTGATGACTCAGATGTTAAGTCCCATAGTTTTGCAGAGCCATTTGAACCATCTGACTACAACCTTGGGTTTGGGACTCCATTATAGGTGTCTGCAGTTGCTGCAAGGATAGGTTACAAAGAATGAAGTGAGAGAATAACGAAGAAATGAGGAAATAGTTTTTGAACACACTTTTGATGTGCAGAGGGCAAAAAACAGTTCTACAAACTCCTGAGTGAATCTGTCCGTGAGCCGCGCGGCGTAGCAACGCGGTCTAGGCCGCCTTCCCACGGTTCGCGTGGCTCCCCTGTCAGACGTTCGAGTCCTCCCTCGGGCATGGGTGTGTGTGTGTGTCGTCCTTAGCGTAAGGTATTTTAAGTTTGATTAAGTAGTGTGTAAGCCTAGGGACGGATGACCTCAGCAGTTTGGACCCATAGGAACTTACCACCGTATGTCCATGAAATCTCTGCATGTTTTGTTTGACCTCTCCAAAACCAGCCTTTGATTCGAACATCGTTTGGGGAACAGTTCTATGCTTGTCAGGTATGGCAATATTATATAGGTTTAGTTCGCCATTATGGAAGGAAATCGAATCAAACTTTGAATTATACGCATTTCTTTAGGTGGTCCGAAGGCGTTGCTCAAAGAAGCAGCTAAGAAGTAACTAGTCCTGTGTGCCACTATTTATTTCGATATTGTCTAGAGAACAAACACATAAGAAATATTGATTGGTTTTGTGATGGATGTGGTGCTCAAGACAAAAAACTATATCATACCGTGTATGCTTAGAAAACTTTCCGAACAGTATGGTGCAACATTTGAAGTAACTTACCCTGTACGTGGACACAGTTATTTACATGCTGTTCGAGTTTCTAGCAGTTTAGAGAAAATGCTCAGGAAAATGGAAACAGTCCTTGTGCAAGAAGATTATGATTTGATTTTCCAAAACATAAATCAGGTTTATGTGATGGGTAGTGAATACGGCTATTTTTATTGAAAAGATCTTGCAAAGTCATATATTTAGTCACAGAAGGGCTTCAAACTCACTGATATGAAGGTTCTCGTTATCGATCGAAATGAAGTCCAGTGCAGGCATGGGTGTTCCTGTCTTGTAGGTATGTGCAAGCATAGTCTTCTGAAAAGAGGAAAAGGGTGCTCTTCCATCAATGTACGAGAATTCTCATTTGGAAAGCAACTGAAACGAGAAAAATAATTGATGCTCAAAACTTAATTTCCAAACTAGGTGTAGGATCAGATCACCTCGCAATGCTTTAACATTTCTGACGGTGACAATGAAAGCATGGAATCAGATTAACATTCCTATGATTAATCGCAGTTGTGTTGAAATAAGTTACTGTGCAGAAGAACTATAAGCTGTACTCATTAATCCTGTTCACTTAAGGTAATTAACTGTATTACTAATTATTATTTAATACAATATTTTCATTATCTTAAAATAGGGAAAAATATTAAAGAACGTACTTTTAGTGTCAGAGTGTCTTAACTCCATAAGACACGAACGATTTACCCGTACTTCCAAAGATCAAGAATTTTTAGTAACACAGTTTCCATCATTCACAGGTAGATCATAATGACAGACGCTTCATTTAGAAACATTGTTATTGAATACTAATGACCTAATTAAAAAAAGCTGTTCCTTATTTAATGGACATAAGTTAATTTGGAAATATACTCTTCAGTTGGTATTCGGGCGGATCACAGGTAGAAGCTTCATCTAGTAAGTATTTATTTAGTTTGTCCCGTGTTTTCACTAGATTGCTTAAGCCAATTGCTGTGGCGGTCCCTCCACTAAAACCGAAGGCGAGATGTACAGTGTCTGAGAGTGCTAATTATCTTAATAGTGAATGGATTTTAACCTCTAACATGGTGTCCTTTCTCCTCATGTAGCAGTCCACAGGTGTGATAAGGGTTCATAGTTTCGGTAAATGTACCTACATAATGAATTCAGACAAATCTGAGAGGACAGAAATCCTCTTTTTTTATCGAATTCGCCAGAATACGAGTCGCGATAGCTGGCACTTGGAGAAGCTGCTGCAGAGGCGGCCCGGAAGTGATTCCAGCACTTCCGTCGCCAGGCGACGCGGCAGCGACTTCCATTAGCGCTCTGCGGCGTAGCGAGGGTTGCATTAGCCGAGGCGCACCCGCCTCTCGGGTTCTCTGGCCGTCGCCACTTACATATGCGCACACTCAGATCAGCAGTTCTCATACATGCTATCTGCGCTAGGAAAACCGACAAGCATACACTAAAAAACAAACTGGTTTTAAAGCAGACGTATCCGAAGAGTCTTCTAAGACTCGTGAAAGCCACACTTTCGGATACAGCGCAGTCCCTCTATTACGTTCATCTGAAAAGAGCGCTCGAATACGATGTAAAGTAGTAGCTTCCAGGCCCCGCATGCACAAAGTTACATAATGCTGAATTTCTTAGTGTATCGGTTATTTAATTAGATCGTGAGGGCATCAGTGTTTTAGTTTTATTTGAGCCAAAGGAAGTAGAATGTTACTGTGCAGTGCCACATAAACAGAAGTGAGCCAGCATCAAAATGGCTCTGAGCACTATGCGACTTAACTTCTGAGGTCATCAGTCGCCTAGAACTTAGAACTAATTAAACCTAACTAACATAAGGACATCACACACATCCATGCCCGAGGCAGGATTCGAACCTGCGACCGTAGCGGTCGCTCGGCTCCAGACTGTAGCGCCTAGAACCACACGGCCACTCCGACCGGCGAGCCAGCATCCAACTGTTGTAGGAACGTGGGTTTTTGCTCAGGGGTGGATACTAGGCCGCTAGTTTTTCTAATAAATGTTGATGACTAGCCTCCAACTGTTGCAGATAACTGTACAGATTTTTTTTTTCACAGGTGATATACGCATCTTGAATATTATCTTAATGTAATAATAATTCTAATTACAAAGCAAGAAGATGCTGACTGATGTGAATATTACCGAACTATCAATTTAACAAGTCATTTGGAGTAGGAAGTAAAGGTTATCGAGAAGAAATAAAAACTTTGAGGTTTTCCTGATGACATTCTGTGAGAGACACCAAAGGACTTGGAACAGCAGTTGGACGGAATAGACATTGCCTTGAAAGGAGGATATAAGATGAATATCAACAAAAAGTGAAATAAGAATAATGGAATGTAGCAGAACTATATCTGGTGGTACCAAGAGACTGAAATTAGGAATCAAGACACTGAAAGTAATGGATGAATTTTGTTATTAGGGCAGCAAAATAACTGACGATGGCCGAAGTACAGAGGACATAAAGTGTAGACTGGCAACAGCAAGAGAAGCGTTTCTGAAAAAGAGAAATTTGTAAATATGGAATATAGAGTTATCTGGTAGAAAGTCTTTTCTCAAGCTATTTGTCTCGAGTGTAGCCACGTGTGATAGTGAAACATGGAATAAACAGTGTAGACAAGAGAAGATTAGAGTCTTTTGAAAAGTGGTGCTACAGAAGAATGATGAAGATTAGATGTGTGTGTGTGTGTGTGTGTGTGTGTGTGTGTGTGTGTGTGTTTGTGTGTAAGGGGGAGCGTCAAAATCGTGGAGATAGACCAAGAGCTGAATATTTTAATCTGATTTATACGCATGTAGTTTGCAGTAGTCATTCGGAGATGAAATGCCTTGCTCAGGACAGAATAGTATGGACAGCTGTACCAAACCATTTTCAGACTGAAGAGCACAGTAACGACATTAGCATCTTTGCTACATATTTAGTTGAGGAACTTAGAAATGCAGTTATACATCTTTATAACGAATTATGGAAGGGAGGATCTAGGTTTACAGTCTTGTTCAAGTCACTGCAGCCACAAGAAAGGGACAGAAAACGTGGCATCTCCTTTTTCAAGAACCTCTTCATTAATTACTCGATTTACTTATAAAATCTTCAGCTTGCTTCTGTAGAATCACATTTTAAGAGCTTCTATTCTTTTCTTACCCCTATTGTCAAATGTATAAGTTTCATTACCATGTAAATTTACACACCAAATATTGTTGCCTAAATAGTAAAAAATCATATACTTCTTTTGGGTCTAATTTCTTAATCTGATTCTTCAGTATTATCTGACTTATTTAGACTACACTCCTTCGACGTTGTGTACTTCTATATATGTTCATCATCTTAGAACCTCTTTTTAAGAGACTATCCACTCAGTTAATACGATTTTTTAATCATTTTGTGTCTCTCACACAATGTCACCACCAAAGCTTTAAATTTATATTTCTTTTCTACGGCAGCGTTCCAGAGCGCCAGTGTTCGAGATATGAAGACAGCAGCCAGAAGGTAACTACTGCTCACATCCAAAAACAATTTCCTCAACATAACGTACGGGTTTGCGCCACTTGTTGCTGGTGACGACCACTGTTACTTAAGCTGCAGTATAATTGGAATTAAGTTGACAGTGTCGACATTTCTTCGAATTATTGAGATCCTTGGAAAGTCAGCCATGAAAAACATTCCACCAAGTAAACAAAAAAATAGAAATCAGCTGAAATAACCGTGAACTTCAAGAAGAATCTAATAATTACCATTCGAAGAAAGCAGGTGCTGATAGATGTGAATATTACCAAACCATCAGTTTAATAAGTCATGTCTGCAAAATATTGATATAAATTAAAAATGAATTAATAAGAAGGGGAGTAGGAAACAAAATGAAGCTCTGTAAGTTGAGAGGGTATGTGATATTATTTCAGTGATTACGAAATCCAGTGAAATTTACAGAGAACTTGGTAGTATGAGCCCACATATCAGTGAGACGTAGCACCGCCTGTGACCTTAATGCCTGCTCTGATCTAAATAAGTTGACCACAACTGTTGTAACATCCTTGATATGCAGGATACAGGCACTGTAATGCTACTGAATTCCGAGCTTGTCCCACACATGTTCTATTGGGAACAGATATGAGGGTCTGGCTTGTCACAGAAATACCTCTTTATCAAAGAGACACTTCATAGTGACACATGCCATGAGCGAACCAGCATTTTCTTGATAAAAAATGACACCACTTTATGTCATATGAGAGGTGACATGAGAGGAAGCAGGATGTCCATGGCGTACCATCGTGCTGTCAGATTTCCCTTGATCACTATCAGCCGTGACTTGAAGCCATACTGCTAAGGGACAGTTTTTCATAACCTATCCCGTCACGTTCTTAATAAACATTTATTCAGATAGGGATACCTAATCCATCTAAATTTTTAACGCCGCATGGTTTGGACATTACACTTGCATTCTGGAGTGGAGATCAGTTCCAGCCCGGTGATAAGAGTGTTTGTTTTCTGTTCAAATGGTTCAAATGGCTCTGAGCACTATGGGACTTAACTGCCATGGTCATCAGTCGCCTAGAACTTAGAACTACTTATACCTAACTAACCTAAGGACATCACACACATCCATGCCTGAGGCAGGATTCGAACCTGCGACCGTAGCGGTTGTGCGGTTCCAGACTGGAGCGGCTAGAACCGCTCGTGTTTTCTGTGGTTCCCCTTCGTCATTGAAGGTTAATACCAAGACGATACCTAAAACGACCACGGCTGAATTACTGCATCGTACCTTCGTAATCTGAGTTTGTATTCCATCTCTAATGATATAGTACACTGAAGTCCCAAAGAAACTGGTATAGGCATGCGTATTCACACACAGAGATGTGTAAACAGACAACGTCTGTATAACAAGTTGGTAGAAAGGCGCAGTTGTTGGATCGGTTACTGCTGCTAGAACGGCAGGTTATCAAGATTTAAGTGAGTTTGAACATCTGTTATAGTCAGTGCACTAGCGATGGGACACAGTATCTCCGAGGTAGCGATAAAGTGGGGATTTTCCCGTACGACCATTTCACGAGTGCACCGTGAGTATCAGGAATCTGGCAAAAAATCAAATCTTCGAAATCGCTTCAGCCGGAAAAAGATTCTGCAGAAACGGGACCAGCGGTGGTTGAAGAGAAACGTTCAACGTGGCATAAGAACAACCTTTCCGCAAACTGCTGCAGATTTCAGTGTTGGGCCATCAGTAAGTGTCAGAGTGCGAACCATTCAACGAAACATCATCGGTATGGGGTTTCGGAGCCGAAGGCCTACTCGTGTACCTTGATGACTGCACGACACAAAGCTTTACGCCTCGCCAGCCCTGTTAACACTGACCAACTGTTGATGACTGAAAACATGTTGCCTGGTCGGACGAGTCCCGTTTCAGATTGTAACGAGCGGATGGACGTGTACGGGTATGGAGACAACTTCATGAATCCATGGACCGTGCATGTCAACAGGGGACTGTTGAAGCTGGTGGAGGATCTGTAATGATGTGGGGCGTGTGCGATTGGAATGATATGGGACCCTTGATACGCCTAGATACGACTATGGCCGGTGACACGTACCTAAGCATCCTGTCTGATCACCTGCATCCATTCATATCCATTATGCATTCCGACGGACTTGGACAATTCCAACAGGACAATGCGACACCCCACACCTCCAGAAGTGCCATAGAGTGGTTCCAGGAACCCTCTCCTGAGTTTAAATGCTTCCGCTGGCCGCCAAACTCGCCAGCCCCAGACATGAACATTATTGAGCATATCTGGGATGCCTTGAACTGAGCTGTTCAGAAGAGATCTCCACCCCTCTTACTCTTACGGATTTATAGATAGCCCCACAGGATTCATAGTGTCAGTTTCTCCAGCACTACTTCAGACATTAGTCGAGTCCAAATGGCTCAAATGGTTCAAATGGCTCTGAGCACTATGGACTTAACTTCTGAGGACATCGATCCCCTAGAACTTGGAACTACTTAAACCTAACTATCCTAAGGACATCACAGACATCCATGACCGAGGCGGGATTCGAACCTGCGAGAGGAAGCGAAAATCCCGATGTTGCAGGTCGAGGACGAGGCCGCCGTCGACCCGAACGACGCACCCGAATCCGCCACTGCCGAAGGAGGCGACGTGAGCGCTGCTACGTCCACCAGTGTGTCTGTGCCCCCCTCCCTCATCCCCCCATCTACGCACCATGAAGTCGCTGAACTTTTTAATGGACATAGCACAGCCGAACCTAAACCATGAACCACTACTCCAACTTCTGAAGACAAAATGGACGACACACCGGTGCCCGCCTCCACGGAATGGCACAACGAGGAGATCGAGGAGCAGGGTCCGTTACGGGACCCTGTGCCGTCGGTCCAGCTCCACTAATCGTACTCTCCCCAGAACCCCCTGTGCACGAGTGAGATGACGTCCCACCACAACACCCACGCCAGAGTGGGCCAGACTCCAGCAGTCCGCCATCAGACATATGGGATAGAACCATCAACACCAACAACATCTGTTACGGGGTGAAAATCCGCCTTATGCTGGATATGTTCTGAGTTTCTGATATTGCTTTCGGTCTCCTGCAGGAAGTTCACTTCGCCAGTTGCCCCGTTATCAATGGTTATACCGCCCACGCCTCTGCGAGTGATCCCATGGGCTGTGAAGTGGCCATCTACGACCGGGAAGGGCTTTCTGTTGGTTCAAATGGCTCTGAGCACTATGGGAATTGAAATCTGACGTCATCAGTCCTCAGAACTTAGAACTACTTAAACCTAACTAACCTAAGGACATCACACACATCCATGCCCAAGGCAAGATTCGAACCTGCGACCATAGCAGTCGCGCGGTGCCGGACTGAAGCGCCACACCGGCCGGCGGGATTTCTGTCACCGATGTCGCTCTCCTTCCACCAGCTCGGGGCATGGCACTCACTGCCATGGGAACTCGCTTCATTAATGTCCACGCTGCTTTGGGTACCGACCAACGACGTGAACGGGCCCAGGTTCCCTCTGAGGACATCGGCTCCCTCTCACACTATTTTTAGGGCGATACGATCACTGCCTTTCAGTAGGTGATTTTAATTGCGTTCTGTAGCCAGAAGATCAAGTTCCACACTATACTACATGCTAGGAACTACTTAAAATAGTGCTGGACCTCATGCTTCACGATGCCTGGGAAGTCCAACATGGCGACCGTTCTGGTCATACCTCTATTACCAGTCATTCCGCAAGCCGTCTAGATGGGATATGTGCCTCACAGAATCTTCGATCTGCGATGCGGAGCGCCGAACGCTGGCCACTTGCCTTTTCCTGTCATTGCACTTACATGTGCACAGTCCTCCTTCCGTCCCAGTTTGTAAGGTGCAGTCGTGCGCATGGAAACTAAATACTTTTTATCTGCATGACCTGACTTGTTGCCAGCAAGCCGACTGGCCTCGCAAGAACATAGACTTCTACTATGCGATTCTCTGAGACCTGGATATTCAGCCGCCAACCCCAGACAACCAGTTGGAATGGCAAAGAAATAAGGCGAAGATAATTCCGCTGTCTGCCGCATATTGGAAAGAGTGGTGATACGGATGCGGCGACACGATCATACGAGACTGAAAATTCCATTCAAGCATGATATAGTGTCCGACGAACGACGGTGTTGTTGGCAGCTCATCGACACTCTGGTCACACAGGTGACAAATCAGAATGATATCGTTCAAGCATTCGTTGAACACTACAGTCGTACTTGCAGGGAAGAAGATGCTGATACCGAAACAGATGACACCGTTTTGTATTACGTCACGCGCACCTCCACCACACACAGGCAGATACTTTGACAGTGGCGTTCATGCGAGACGAAGTCGACAACCCAGTCGATAAGGGTGTAGTCAACAGATCGCCCAGCTTTGACGGCTTACCGATTGAGTTTTACCGAGCCTTCCGGAAACATGGCAACGCGGTGGACGGTGTGTTTCAAGAACTGATGACATCTGACCAAGAAATCCCAACCGCCTTTGTTGAAGGCATCGTCATTCCGGTCCACAAACCAGCTTATGGTTCGCCGGCCAAAGTGGCCGCGCGGTTCTGGCGCTGCAGTCTGGAACCGCGAGACCGCTACGGTCGCAGGTTCGAATCCTGCCTCGGGCATGGATGTGTGTGATGTCCTTAGGTTAGTTAGGTTTAACTAGTTCTAAGTTCTAGGGGACTAATGACCTCAGCAGTTGAGTCCCATAGTGCTCAGAGCCATTTGAAGCCAGCTTATGGTTCGACGGTCATTATATGTAGACCGCTCACCCTACTCAACGCTGATTACAAGACTTTCGCCTGCTTACTGGCAATGCGTCTCTGGACAATACTCCCTCATAGCCTCTCCTCAGAGCAAACCTTGGGGCAGGTTAATTTACAGACTGCCACAGGAGAATGCCTCGAAGTAATTGCGATGGTGGCGGCCTGCAGGCTCCGTGCAGCGGTCGTCGCTATAGATTTCTATAGTGCCTCCGATAAAGTGCGCCACCGTTTCACCGTTTCCTGTTTTCGGTGGCAGCCCGGATAGGCATCCCCCCTCCATTCATCGACGTCCTCCGGCGACTTTACAGCAGTGGTAATTCACTAGTCCAAGTCAATGGATGTTTAGCGGGACCGGTAACCATCCACCATCCAAATAGGCAAGGGTGGCCCCTCTCTACCCTCCTGTATGCCATTGTCCTAGAGCCCCTCATTGGGGGCCTGACGACCGAGCTCTCAGGCCTCAGCCTTCGTCAACACACTCTACACTGTCGGGCATACGCTGATGACCTCCTTCTATTCATCCGCTCCAGCTCTGAGACTCGAGCAGTCCTTGAATTGCTTACACTCTGTAGGACTGCCGCTGGCAGTGCCATGAATCTCGTCAAAACTTCTGCAATGTACGTTGGACAAGGACTCCAGAAAGGTGATGTGGCAACCCTGCCACTTTTAAGGACGTTCCGGTACCTGGGCATTACCTTCACCCCTACTGTCACACGCACAGTGGCAACGAATTTCTGTCGCCTTTTACACGTCATCCGCAACGACGTCCGCTAGAACCTCCTGCGCAGTCAGGACACTCTTCAACGTGTTGAGTTTCTTAATCGTTATGTGGCATCAAAACTGGTCCACATTGTTCAGGTTCTCCCACTGCCGACGGAGATTGGGCGCAATCTTCGAGCGGTCCTTGGCTGTTATCTTATGGCTGGCTTCATGTTTAAAGTCCGCTATGAGACACTTACCCTGCTCTCACGGGATGGTGGCCTCGGATTCGTCAACGTCCTTATGCGAGCTGCGACCTTGTATATGAGCAGCATGAGAAGACAGTGAACTGGGCAGGGCACATCTCTGACACGCAGCTTGCTTGAGGTCGTCTTGCCTGTGACTACATCACCACCGGTGTCTGTCGGCCACATTGTGCCTCATTTGTCTCACATTTCGACCTTTTTCGTCGACTACAGTTACACGAATACCAGTCTCCCAGATACACATTCGCCCAGGACCAAGGATTTTTACAGTCTACTCTCGTGCCGTGTTCCCCGTAATGTGATGGAGACCAAACGTCCCTCCGTCCAGTGGCCCACAGTATGGAATGCCATCCATAAGCCCTTCCTCCCAACAGATGTCCAGGCAATGTGGTATCCCATAGGCAACAGAAAATTGGCCACAAAACAGTGATTCCACAACATTGGTTTGTAGGATTCCCCTCTCTGTCTCCTTTGGCAGCAACTCGACACTGATGACCACCGCCTCTTCACACAACGTGTGGCGATTCGTGCAGCAAATCACTGCCCGCTATCTCCGACTACCACCAGACACCATCGCACCACGAATGCTTCTGTACCAAGAGGACAAACATTTTCCCGCCGCCAAATATCGTCCATTATGTGTGTCATAGGGCGAGCGGTCGGTTACCTAGTCCGTAAGGGACCTAAATCCATTCTAGACCTCTGGACCCATTTACGAACGGCCCATGCAGCGGTCGAACACACGCCACGTTACCAAACATTATATGTCAACTACCCTTGAGGGGTTTCTGTTAGACCTCCACTAAGATGAGGGGTGTCTGGAGCTGAGGGCACCTATCACCCGTCCCGCGGTGTCTGAGTTTAAGCAGCTTATGATACAGTCTACCTCCGACCTCCGCGGACAGGAGAGCGCGCAGAAAATGCGCGGATTTTATTTATGTTTTCTTCTTCTTTTCCTTTTCCTCCACCCAGTTTTTCCCTACGTGGATGACGTATCTTGCACATAATTTCATAATAATAATAGCGAAAATGAGAACAACAAAAAATGAAAATAAATAAACGACGACGAAGTCCTCCTTTTAATTACCGTGTCTCCCACTTTCCTGTGCTCCACAGGCACGATTGCGGTGAGAAGGGCACTGTGGCCAGGCCTCGGATTTCGATCCCTTGAGCGCCCAGCTGGTCCACTCCTCGTTAATCAATAAAAAAAAAGTGTGGTGTCGTGTTTGCCTACCATGCAGCGGGCCCGGGTTCGATTCCCAGCCGGGTTGGAGGTTTTCTCCCCTCGTAGACTGGGTATTGTGTTGTCTCTTTCATCGTCACGGGCACGCAGGTCGCCCAATGTGGCGTCGTCTGAAATAGTGTTTGCAACTCGGCCGGGAACTTCCCTGAATGGGACCTCCCGACCGTCAATGCCACACGATCATTTCGTTTTTTCATTGGTGAGTAACGAGTATTTCACGAAACTCTAAGTACTGTTTCGTTACTGCCCGAAGCGTTTTGTTACTCGCAAGATTTCTTCTCCACAAACAGTTCATCCCCCCCCCCTTTCCCTTCCCCTCCCATGGGCGATTCAGTACTTTTCGTATTCCTCTAACTCGTTACCGTCAGTGAACTCGGAGTAGGGGAAATGTTTCGTTACTCGCTTTTCTACGATAGCGCATGTTCGCGCCAACTCGGTAGTTTTCGTATCCCTCCAATACCCTATTCTTTGCGGAGTCGTTAGTGACTCGCCAAGGTTTCCTTCCCGCATATGGTTCGTGTCGGAGTTTGGTGGAATCGATAGTATTCCTCCGTACGGCAAATCAGCAGCACTTCCATAGCCCATAGCGCTTAATGGGGGCTTTCGGACGCTATGGCAAGTGGCCTGAACGCGGCTTTTGCCTGCTGCCGCGGCGCTATCTGTTTCCGTGCCTTAACCGCTGCAGAGGACAAGAGCCGTACAAATGAACTGCCGCGCCTGCCCGTGGGGCTGTGGCGTGACGGTTCAGTTCTGAACTAGTTTGAAATGATAACGAGTCAGTTTTTACAAATTCAGCTGTTACCATTAACGCCAGTGTAGCTACAGTGACTGTTCAGCAATACGTGGAAGAGGAAAATGTGTTCAGGAAAGAGAAATCGTTAAACCGCGCATTCAAGTTCACGACTATACCAACGCCTTCCCACGATAGCAGTAAAGCTTTCTGTGTGGTGACTACATCAGTAACGACAGTCAGTAACGAAAATAAGACATCGAAGCAATTAAGAGGCGGTCTGCTAGATTTGTTACCAGGAGGTTCGAACAACACGGAAGTGTTACGGGGATGGTTCGGGAACGCAAATGGGAATGCCCGAAGCAAAGGCGACGTTCTTTTTGAGAGACACTATTAAGAACATTTAGGCAACCAGCATCTGAAGCTGACCGCAGAACGATTCTACTGCCGCCAACACACATTGCGCGTCAGGACCACTAAGATTAGATTAGTGATCAGTTCACACACGGAGGCATAGAGGCAGTCGTTTTCTCCTCGCTCTGTTTGCGAGTGGAACAGGAAAGGAAATGACTAGTAATGGTACAGGGTACCCTCCGCCACGCACCTTACGGTGGCTTGCGGAGTATCTGTGTAGACGTAGTTTTAGCTGTAACGAGTGAAGAATATTTTGTAATAAACCTATGTTTCACCTCCACGGAATACGTACGGTATAAAATTTATTGGTTACTTTGACAGCTTTAGCTAACAACACATAAGAAAGTTTGTGTCCATTACGCCATATACACTCGTTTTGGCCAAGATTCTTCGCAATTAACGTGTTATTTTATTCTATTATGCTCTTTGTACACCATTCGTGAGGCTTTCGTAGGGAATTGTTTAGATATTACCTGTCGCTTGCTGTCTCGGGATCTCCAGCTGCCGTTTGTTTAGCAATTTTTTTGACACTTCGCCGGCAAGAGAGACTGGCATTGCCAAAGCTTCACTTATTGCCGGCGGGCTGCTGTCGAACCTGTGGCTGGAGATTATGCAAGGGGACGTAAACAGGAATCTACACGCCATCATGGCAGGCTAATTAACATACACTGAATGCTGCCTTACGTTTCAAAGTGATACAAATACATTTTGAAACGTGGACACCCAATCACAACGTTCTGCCAATCGTTCGATTCTTCGACGATAGAAATCCGCTCTTTAGTTACGAAGCCATTAGAGAAGTCCTGTATTAACGTCCTCATCGTTGTAAAATCTCCCACCACATGTTCTTTCACCTTGCCGAAAAAATAGAAGTCGCATGGTGTAAGATCTGAACGACCACCGTCATCCACATCTTTGCAGCGTTGATCAAATTGTTGGCACCATTTCACTACGGCCGTCCGATGTGGCCGAGCGGTTCTAGGCGCTTCAGTCCGGTAACGCGCTGCTGCTACGGTCGCAGGTTCGAATCCTGCCGCGAGCATGGATGTGTGTGATGTCCTTAGGTTAGGTTTAAGTAGTTCAAAGTCTAGGGGACTGATGACCTCAGATGTTAAGGCCCATAAGTGCTTAGAGCCATTTGAATGTGGGTGCAGTTTAGACGTTTTACATGTACTCAGTTTTCACAATGCGTCTTGGCGTGGGAAGACAAGTGTAATATACTTTCTGGTATCCCTACTTACGCAAGTGTTGCACCAACGTGTGAAGGCTTTTCCCTGATTGTTACCACTGTGGTTCTTCCTTTGCAACCTGCAACGGCCGTTCACTGTAGCACGGGAATACAGGATCCGTTTACCCTGAGATCTTCTTCTTTCTTACTGAAACTATTGTCATGTTTGTAAATTTTTGTAGCTTCCGTGAAGAACCAGGTGTTGTAACTCTCCTTCATCCCGATAACATCCGTGTTGGGGAATCTTATAAGAGGTACAGTCTTACAGAACGCGTGCTCCGTCACGGTCGATTCCTCTACCTGTCCAAATCCGAATGCCGCTTACGTATGCTGCTCCTGATGTCGATGGAACGTCCAGTGAATCCCACACAGACTTTTCTACGTAGGTGCGCTGGGTATGCGATGCACTCCCAACACCGCGAGCAGGGGCCGATTTGTCGTTTACCAATCTGACAAGGGGAGGCCACTACGCTGCGATCACAGATTTACTTCGATCTTTATACATCTTTATTAGGCCATCAACACGACGTAATTTGCAAGTAGTAAAGTGCACTACGCTGGCAAATCCGAGAAAATCACAATAGAAGGTTTACGCGTCCAGTAGGTGCTTTTGTACCTGTGCGCAGGTATCAGATGTTGGAGCTTATGGTGGTGAAGTGATTAGCGTTCCAGGAGCGTGAGACGAACGTGTATGCGAGGATGCGGGTTTGCAATATGAATGACATTTATGACATCCTACTACCGTTTAACCTTGACATTTACTCCGTATATCGCGGGTTCTTTTACGCAGTTTTTTCATAAGTACTGGTGTTTTGCCGCTTATCGAGCGTATGTAATCGAGCATGATTTTACCCATTCTACCAGCAATGAAAAATAATAGCTTTTCATCCATTTAGCTAGGTAAAAAATACACAGCATACTTGATGGTTCTACTACCTTTCAGCGCCATATGTCGTTATGGAAATGATGTGTGCTCATCAATAACTATGCTTTCTCCCTGTCGATGGGGTCAGTGGTTCGATCTAGTTCGCTGAAGGACTAGATTAACAGATTATGTCGTTACTTCTTTTCCATTTTCTAATGGTTGACATGTCGTTATCAGTATCACCTTAATCGATATATGGCGGCCTTCATATTTTTCGGGCAAACTTACGTAGCTAATCGTTGTTTCAACGAATATTTTTGGCCATTAGAATGTAAGGTTGCTGCATTGAGCAGATGTTCTGTGATCACAAGATTGTTCATATTTGTTCACATTGGAACGATATAAACATGAACGGGTTGGAGTCCCGTAGTGTTACTGTACGTTTTCTTGCGATTGTGCGCGTAGATTTTTCGTAACGTTCACGAGTATTCTCTACAGCGTTGTGTTATCGTTTCAGACGACGTGATTTGTGACTGCCTTCTTAGGCGTTATTTTTGGTGTGCGTCTTTTTCGGCGTCGTAGTAGATGCTACCCCGGCTACGCCGTTAGAAGCAGGGTTTCTTGTGGATACCGGCCGGCCCTCGAGGCTGCGGCAAGGCTACTCGTCCGCCGCCCCGCGTGGCGCTGCGATGACTATCGAGCAGCGTGCTGCCGGTGGCGCCCATACTGCCATCTCCCAACGGGCTAAGGACCGCCAAAAATCTCCGCTCACCACCGGCACTGACACCGATCGAAGTGTGCCTCTCTCGCACCCCCGTATGCGGGACCGCTCATCCTCGTTGTCGTCTGACAATTCACCCGGTCGCCTTGTAATTGACCTCTCACCCGACGGCTGCCCTTCCCTGTCGAATCAGTCACCTGCTGTACCTCACCTCCACCTGGATGCTCCTCTTCGGGTTGCTTCGTCCGTTTCCTCTCACCGCCCGAATGGGCCTTCTGAGGCCGCTACCCCTGTCCGAACACGCAGTCACCGTACATCCTGCCGCTCGTCCGCACATGCTCGTAGCAGCGGCGATGTCTCCGGCTCAGATGCCACCCTTCCAGAGGAAGCCGCACCTGCTTTGGCCAAGGACATGGGTCCCGCTGCTGATCTCCCCTCTAAGGCTGCGCCATCAGCCCCACCAACGCTCCACCAATTTGCCGCCCCACCGAGTGCTGCTGCGTCTACCGGGACAGATTGGCCTTCTGAAGACTTCACAACTGTCGGTCCGCGCCGTCACAGAAACTCCAAATGCGCTCGTCATGGTGGGAGTGGTTCTACATCTGCCGCGCCCTCTCAAGGGGAAGCTGCGCCCGATGATATCATGGACGTGGGTCCATCTCCTGGCCCCGCTTCTCAGGATCCACCGTCTGCACAACCGAAGAAGGAAAAAATCCCTCAAATTCTGGTATACCATCCAAAGAATTACCTAAAGCTGAACGCTGAACTACAACACCTCATCGGTGAGCAGTTGTGGGCTGTCTTTCAGAAGGACCATGTCCAGTATCTCGTTGACAGGAAAGACGATTACCTTGCTGTCCTTGACTGCATCAAATCGCGGGAAATGCCCTACTACACTCACCAAATTTCTGGTGACAGAAAGACAAAAATTATCATTAAAGACTTGCTACCTGAAGTTACAGAAGTGGATGTCAGGAGCGAACTGCTCCATCTCAACTTCACGGACCCTTTGGTCCATCACTACAGCAAGAGGGACCCTAAGACCCACAGGTTAATCACATTGCCCACCCATGTGGTCTCCCTCTCTAGTAGGGATGATATTGAAAGGATCTACCAAATCCGGTATCTTCTGAGCACTAAAGTGTGAATTGAGTCCTATGAAGGCCACGCTGGGCCCTCCATTTGCAGTAGGTGCCAGTGCTTGCGCCACACTGCTAATTACTGTTTCTTACCATTGCAGTGTGTCAAGTGTGCAGGTTCACATGCGTCAGAGATGTACACCTTCCCAGCCTCGGAAAAGCCCACCTGTGCCAGATGTCAGGGCACTTCTCATGACCGCCATCACATGGCCTCCTGGAAGGGCTTCCCTGCGTATTAAAAGGTGCTTAAGTCTTCCTGCCCTCCCAGGAAGCAACCTCGGTCGAATCGGCCACCTCCACCCACACGAGATCTCAACCACTTCCCCCTTGTCCATGACCAAACTGAGGTTCCTCTGATGGGGGATGTTCTGCCTCTTTCTGCAATTGCACCACAGGAACTCCCTTTGGCTCCATCCCACATGCGCGCCTTTGCTGACGTGGCTCGATCTCCTGCTCCTCATCCATTTCCTGTGGCGGCCGCTATCGATCACCAAACTAAACGAACAGCTGCTGTATCCTCACACCCACCTATTTAAGTGGCTCAACCTTTCGAGGTGGTATCTCCTCCGCCAGCGCCAACTCCTGTGCCTGCTCGTTGCATGGTCCAGCAACCCAACTGAGAAATACCCCCAGCTGAGGAGGCAGATACATCCTTTTGGGACAACATGCAAGAAATCCTGCAGGTACTCTCCTTTTTCACAAAGTCAGGGCGATTATTCGTGATATGGCTCAAAAAATCCATCGGTCGGAGGATGGGCTCATAGAGATCATCGCCCTGGTTGAAGGGCTCAGCCGGATCTTATTATAATGACGGTTCACCCACTACACGACCACCATCCCCCTAGGGATCTATTCATCTGCATCCTTAATACCAAAGGTATCATACGGATGAAGACTGAACTCAACACCTTCATACATGACTACCATTTGTACATTCTCCTTGTTACCTAAACACACCTTAAGCCGACCGACGAGTTTCGCCTACGCAGCAAGGTGTGCTATCGGACTGACCAGCTCAATTGCCATGGTGGAGGCACAGCCCTGTTCCTCTGCAGGGCGTTTTTCCACAACCAAGAGGCTCTTGAGCCACTGGACTGAATAGAGGCCACAGCTGTCACTGTCTCCACCTGCCTTGGGGCCATCACATTTGCTGCAGCTTATTTGAACCCCAACCAACCACTCCTTGAAGCCGACCTCCGCAAGATGTCGTCATTTGACAAGCTTATCATTGGGGCTGATCACAATGCCAAACATCCAGCGTGGCACTCTCGTGTCGCCAATCCCAAAGGTCTCCTCCACCTTTAGCTGGAAGATACCTTGGCACTGTCTATCTATGGGCCACACACTCCTATGCACATACCAGTCCGCTCCAACTGCCAACAGTATGTTTTGAATGTGGCCATTTTTAAATACGTTGCTGCACAGTTTTCTTTGAAAACAGTACATGACCTAACTTCTGACCATGACCTGATCCTTCTACATCTTACCGATGTTGTATTGTCCTTTTACGTCCATTCTACTGTTATGGGTACTGATTGGGCCAACTTTGCAAGGATCCTCAACAACACCCAGCTGGACTTAGACCTGACGACCACTGCCAAGCTTATATGTGCAGTTGACTAACTCACCACGAAAATCCAGCGAGCGGTAAAAGTCTCTACTTCCCATGTTCCTAGGGCACTAGCGCTGCTGGATGATTTACCTCCACTTTTACATGAACTGAAAATCCAAAAGAACCGCTGCCACCGCTGATGGAAGCAATACCTTGACCCTAGGGACAAGTGTCGCATGAAGCAGCTCCACCAGGAGTTCGGTCGCTGCTTAGCGGATTGGAAGTCGGAACAGTGCCCACCTTTCTCAAATGGTTCAAATGGCTCTGAGCACTATGGGACTTAACTTCCGAGGTCATCAGTCCCCTAGAACTTAGAACTACTTAAGCCTAACTACCCTAAGGACATAACAGACATCCATGACCGAGGCGGGATTCGAACCAGCGGCCGTAGCGGTCGCGCGGTTCCAGACTGTAGTGCCTAGAACTGCTCGGCCACTCCGGCCGTCCCACCTTTCTCCTCCAGCATAAATCAGACTGGGCTGTCGTCTGAGCCCTGCATTGTATCACCTTGCAGACACACCACCCCATCCAGATGGCCGCTAGTCTCATGTATGATAGCCTCTGTGTGGTGGAAACTCTGATTGACGCCTTTGAGGCTCAAACCCAGCTGCTCGTCCTGGACCCCATGCTGGATGAACTCCAGGATGACCAAGATATCCTGAGGGCTGTAGCTGCCTTCCAGCACAGACCACCACTTATAGCCCCTCGCCTTATGTCCACATCAGAAGTGGTCTGAATCCTCCAGATGAAACGAGGTAATTCGGCCCCTGGCCTGGATGGGATAGTCAACGAATATCTCTGTCGCCTACCGCGAAAGCCCATAGTCCTTTTCAGCAAGATATTGAACTGTTGTCTTCAGAGTGGCCTCTTCCCTCCACAGTGGAAGCAGGCAAAGCTTATTGCGATCCCAAAGCCTTCTAAAGACCCTATGGTACCTACCAACAACAGGCCCATCAGCCTTTTGAACATCATTGCAAAGGTCCTGGAGTCTCTCATACTCCACCGCATTTCCCAGCTTCTGGCAGCAGCCGGTACAATCCGTCCTGAACAGTTTGGGTTTACTTCACACCCGTCCACTGATCTGCAAGTTCTCTGGATCACAGAGCACATCAGCAAGGGTTTTAATTCCA
The DNA here is from genome assembly GCF_023864345.2 of Schistocerca serialis cubense. Lineage (NCBI taxonomy): Eukaryota > Metazoa > Arthropoda > Insecta > Orthoptera > Acrididae > Schistocerca > Schistocerca serialis. The sequence goes on from NC_064639.1 coordinate 570,624,029, forward strand.
GCATTTTGACGGCAGCGGTCTTCTTGGATGTGCAGAATGCTTATGATAAGATTTGGCAGGACAACCTAGTGTATCAGATGCTGACGCAAACGCCCATCCCTGACATCTGTGTTAAGATCGTGGATAATTTCCTTCACCAGAGGACCTTCCTCGCTGCTCAGCGAGGAAAGTGCTCCAGTGTACGCCACATGTCAATGGGTACCCTCAGGGCTGTGTGCTGTCCCCTCTTTTCTTTAATATCTATGTCAATGACATGCCTGTCCTCCGTCACTGCCATTTGGCGCAATACGCTGATGACACGGCACTTTATACTCCCGACCACAATCCTGATCACCTCATTGCTCGCCTCCAAAGGTAAGTGGACACAACAGTCACCTGGTGTCACTCCAATAAAATGGTCCTCAATGTCGGCTGTGTGTTTCACTAAACGGCACCCTATACTCCACAACAACATCTCAATCGGGGGCGTCTGGGTACCGTGGGCCCAAGCTACCAAGTATCTCAGGGTCTGGTTGGATAAGAAACTTTTCTTCCACCGCCACGCCGAATACGTCACCCACAAAGGGTTAAAGTCGATAAAGGCCGTGAATTTGGACACCAAGCTCTGGCTGTATCACTCCGTTGTCCTACCCTCACTAACATATGGTTCCTCTGCGTGGGCCACGATTAGTAAGTCCCGGATGCTAACGCTCCAGCGCCTACAGAATTAAGTTCTCAGGTGGAGTATTCACGCCCCTCCGCTCACCATGATTTTCACTCTGCATGAGGAGACAAATGGTCGCAGCGCTCCAAACCATCGGCACCACAGTTCGACATTGCTGGTACCAACACCCCATTCTTCTCACCATTGTGGAGGACTCGGATTCGGACTATGACTGACGATAGGCCCAATACGACCATGTTTTTTTTCCGTTTTCGTATAGTCACTAGCAGTGGCCTGTTCTCATCCAGGCACTTCTTCTTCTTTTTGACCATAGAGTTGGCGCATTACTGCACCCCTCCTCTGTTCTTCCACAATTAGAGGGTGGCACGGAACTTAAAGTTCCACCGCCACACCTTCGATGTGCTATGCTCGGCTGCTATTCAGCTGTTGCTTTGAGTCCCCTCTCACTTGTCCACCGAGACAGTTGGACCAGATCTGAACCGGTGACGCTGTGTAAGTAAACTGCCACAAAAAAAGATATAATACAGTATGTTGTGTTGTTCTCTTCCTGATGTTTGTTTATGTCACCTTACATCGAGTGACCTCTGTTTATTCTACAATTTTCACTTTTGGTTTTATAAATGGTTTTGTATCTCCTTATATGTATTAACTTTTAAATAAAATATGTATTTTGTGGAATCTGATGCAATTGCCAATTTTCGCACCTAAACTGAGCCATTCTGATTCAAAAAGTGGTTGTTAAATGGTAAATGGTTTTCGGTTTTAAGAGTTGGTTTTACATATTTTGAGCGTGCTGCTCTTGTTGTTTTGTGATTGACTTTTGAGCACCTATTTTATCGTCGGTGGCGGCAGTGATATGGCAGTCTTTGCTCTTCAGCCAAGAGACATAAATAGATAGGAAGACATTTAAAAATAATATAAAGGAGATAACATGGCTGACTATAGAAACAAAAAAGGCGGAACAGAAGTAAATAAGACATACAAAGTGGTACTGTAAATCGGAGATAAAAATCTAAAAAAGTATGTTACACAAAAAAACCACAAATTACATTAAAAGGCACCAGGCAAAGTACGGCCGGAGCATAGAAGTCCGTAGAACAAGTAAAACAGCCATATGATGGGCGGCGTAGCGAGGATCTGTCATGGACAAGAAACAGGTAGAGCACACAATTAAAACCGACGTCACGAGATGACACTGTAGAACGGCACCGAAACACAACACTAACGTAGCACACTGTTACCGAATTAAAACCTGGGAGGATCTGCATGGGGGGGGAGGAGGCCAAGGGAAATGGGAAGAAGGGGAAGGAGGAAAGGAGGAGGGGAGAGAAAGGAGGAGGGGAGAGAAAGGGGGATGAGGTGGGGGACGCGCCGAGGGGGGTGCAGGGACTCAGGGAGGGAAGGAGGAAAATCCGCTCTGGGAGAAGGAGGGGTGAGGAAAAAGGGGGCCCTGGGGAGAGGACGGTTACCACCATACTCATGACAAATATAAGGGCGTATGGTACATTTGTTCATGCGGTTGTAGTTCGCATAGTACATCTAAAGTCGTTATCCTCACATATATGGTTCTTTATATGTGCAACACTTTGTTAATCGCATTATTTAAGTAATACGATTGTTTATCTCGTACTGTAATTTTTACCTGAACTCTGTCAACTTTGGCTTTGTGCATTCAGTAACATAGCGTCATCTATTGGAAGTAACATAAATGTGCCTCTGGATGCACTTGTAGTTCGCTTATAGGACGGCAGATGACCATTGAAACCACTATTCGGTTTCGTCATTAAGACAAATAAGTTTCATTTCCTAAATTTGTGTGAATGTAATCATGTTTTTAACGAGTTTATCTCTTCTCACAGTTTTGATGATCGTAGTTTTCACGTATATATGTAATTAGTTATTATCATCTGACAAACAATGTTCAAACATTTTCACTTGTTGTAATTATTTAAATTGGTATTATCAATTACCATCACTGTATAATTTTTTTTGTAATGTGATGTATTCCTTATTGCTTGTATTTTACATTACTTTTGTATTTTACATAGAGGGCGCTTTCTGCAACGTGGCACCACCTCATGTTGTCTTGTTGTAGTGTTGACCTACGATGTGTCACTTCAAGATAGAAACATGTCAAGAACAGTACTTCTACTTATGACAAGTATCGGTTGGAAAAATGGTATGTTATGACTTTGAATTTTAGTTTCAGACATCTTTATATGTTGCAATTGATGTAACTATGTTTAATTGTCAATTTTTCGTTTGTTAAAGCAGTTGTTGTTTATGCTCTGTTTCTTGTATTTGTTTCAGCACCGGTGATGACTGATATCAGTCAAAATCGATTTGCAACAAGATAAATAAATTATGTTTCCGCAACTGGTTGCTACAATCTTTATAATTTTGTATTCCACCGTCGCTGCACAGAAAGGGAACCTTATGGAGCCCAACATACAAAAATATTTATTACTATCGATAAGTATAGGAAGAAACGCATTGAGTTATCCTGAAAATGTGTACCTGTCGTGAAATCTCTTATGTATACAATCTAGTAAGGTACCCGGAACTACTTTGCCCCTCGACGCTTCGAGCTGCAGACACAGAGGCACGCCTCATTTGGCAGTTAACCTTTGTAGGGGTGAGACGTTGCTAATGGAGCAAGAAGAATAGTGTAGGTGAAGATTTTTTGAATATCACATAATTTACACTTGCACTACAAAAATAAAAGTGACTCGCTGTTCTTCGAATACCTGCTGCCGATAATGAACGTCATGACGATTCCATTCATAATGCAGCTGCAAAACGTCTGTTAAAAGATGGGTTCGTGTACTGTGAAAGTCTTCTTCAAGAAGCGGACCTTACTGATACAGAGCAATCACTGACGATACCTGCAGATTCAATGGCGATTGGGGAAGTACTTTACGATTCTATTGTCGAAATGTTAGGAGGTAAGAGACTTATTACTGACGAGGACCTAATTCATTCCGACGAAGTAGAGGAAGAAGGCCTATTTGGTGAAGATGACGTTATTTCGGACAATGAGGATTTTTTAACTAGCCTAAAAGAACACAAAAACCAAATACATTCAGATAGAGGCAAAAATAAAAGTAGTAACACTGGAAAAAGTAGACAACACGTGGAATCTCCAAACTCTCCAGAGGAAAGGGTCTCGAAGTTTAAAAAGAAAGGAACATTTGAAGAGATGGGAAAGAAACATAAAAAGTGCAGGATCAGCGATTGATAAATATTCAATGATTGGTTAGAGGACCAATGACTGCTTCGCGGAGGTTCGCAAAAATCATCAGCAAGTAAGTTACATTTTGTGTGAACTTTTCATCTCATTTTTTTATCTACAGCAACTGAGTTTTAACAACAGATTATGACAATGATATGCAACTTTGTTTTTACGTTTCATGTAACAACAAGGATTTTACAGCAGCGGGCTTTGGTTGCTACAGGAAAATTTCAGTCTGAGGACTTCATCTTCAAAGCATCACTATCGTGGTCTAAAAATTCAGACAACGGCACAGAATTCGGTAGAGTAAGATCACGACATTCGTGAGTAAAGGGAATCTGTAAGTTCGGAAGAAACTCTGGAGCCCACGAGAAAGTTTCAACTGCAGACAATCCTTAATTTCGACAAAAAGATTGTGGTTAACATAGACCAGACAGGTTTCTAGTACCAGTCAACTTAAGACGGCAAACACGCTGAAAGAAATTCAAAAATTGTGTTTGTTAAACCGCGCGATATGAACAAGGTTACGGAACACGCTATAATGATGGCTTGTGAGTTATTACCACAAGTTTTTTTGTGTTTGCAAGAGGCCACAGGAATGTTTGGCCCAAAAGTTCAAGAAATTGTTGAGAAATTGACGACAGACTTTCGAAATAACGCTGTAAATTGTTCGAAATTTGGAAAACTTACCACACAGGTCAACAGTTCGTTTTTAACCAGCGTCATTCTTCCTTGCGTGAGAAAGGAATCTCTCCTCCTAATAATAGATTCTTGGGGTGGGGGAGGGGGTCAAACGAATCTTGATTTATACGATGCCATCTTTACTGATTACTTGCGTAGTTAATGTGTCCCGATTTACCAACTACGCAACGTTTATTTCTATCGATAAGTAAAAGACTTTATCAAGCGCCATCAGAACTGTTCATTTCTGATTGACAGCTACGAGAAGTGGCTTGTCGTGAAGATGCTATTAAAATCCATTCCATTGTACATCACTAATTGTCAGCACAACATTTGCCGAAATGTTGCGTAATGCGTGGTTTGCATCCAAACTACTGGAAGAAAGAAATGTTTCAAAATATCAAGGAAGTGTGTTTTCCCTTAGAAACTCTGAACATTCCCTGTAAATGCGGGAAAACAGCAGTTATTCAATGTAGTAAATGCCGTTTCAATTTATGTTTTCCTCGTCTGTATGACAAATACCATCCTGCAACGTATGATATCGAGAGCACATCAGACGAGAATTGTACATTGCTCTTGTGGTATGGTACAATGCGACTTACTATGTAACTGATTGTGAATAACGTCATTCGCATCGTTATTTATCGAGTTTTGACTTGGGGTTTTCCAAGCCTGTTCCTCGTCCTTGAAAATTTAATAAAAAATTGTAAATAGTCAAATAACATATGAAATTCACTACAAGTGAATGAAAATGCATGAGTTTTTTTCATTACATTACCTCTGAAATTTCATATAAATTAAATAATGTGACCAGTGATGAGAAAAATAAGTGTTGGCAGAATTCGATCTGTTGCCTCGTCCACGACTCTCATGCAAAGCGTGAACGCTTATCACTTCACTACCATGAACTCTACGGTATGCTCTCTCCTCACAGGTAAAGCACATACCAGACGCGTAAGACTTCTCTTGCGATTTTCTCGGAATTACCAGAGAAGTGCATCTTACTACTTGCCATTACGTTATTTTAATGGCCTACTAAAGGTGTACAAAGTTTAAAGTAAATGCGTGATCCCAACGTACTGGCCTCTCCTTGCGCGATGCTCTTTGATTTCCTTGGTTGAACAATCTTATACTGTGTTTGCGCAGTATCCGACCGATTCTGTCCATCGTCCTGGGGATGTATGGCAGAACGGCCGTAACCGACATTTCTTCTTCTGATGTCTCACTTCACCGAGTGCTAGATTTCGTGAAGTTTCTTATGCTACTGGCATAGAACCCATTGGTCCTCAGAATACTTTTCAGGTGTTGAACCTCGCGTCCGGGGTGTTACGTCTCAAATGTTCACCTTGCGTGCATTAAGAGTGTATTTCTGCATACTGCTAGTCAGACTACATATTCACCTGCCATATACAACTCTTAGTTACACAAGTCATTCCTCTTCTCTGGCCACTGCGATAATTTCACAGTTTGCTCAAGTATCAGTCCTGTTTATCAAGTTTATGTTTAATACGTTCGGCAGCACGATCAGTTTTTTCTGTTTTCATTTTATTTTTGTTTTTATTTTTGGAAACATGGAGATTCTCTTTGAACTGAATGCATTCATGTATATCCTCCAATGTTATCCTTGGCGACCGCTACGGTCGCAGATCTGAATCTTGCCTCGGGCATGGATGTGTGTGAAGTCCTTAGGTTAGTTAGGTTTAAGTATTTCTTAGTTCTAGGGGACTGATGACCTCAGAAGTTTAGTCCCATAGTGCTCAGAGCCATTTGAACCATTTTTGTTATCCTTGTTTTTATTGTTAATGTAGTGGAAGATCAAATTGCTCAACCTTGTAGGACTCAAACGGGCAATCTACATCTATTTACACACTCAGCAAGCCACCGTACGCTGCGTGGCGGAGGGTACTCTGTACCTCTACTAGTCATTTTGCTTCCCGTACCACACGCAAACAGAGCTACGTGAAAAGACTGATTATACGCCTCCGTAAGAGCCCTAATTTCTCTTACCTTACGTTCGTGATCCTTATGCGAAATCTACGTTGGCGGCAGTAGGATCGTTCTACAGTAACGTTCCTCGGAAAGAATGTCACCTTCCCACCTGGGTGGCTATTTGATTTTCCTAAGCACCTCCATAATACTTGCGTGTTGATCGAATCTACCAGTGAAAAATCTGGCAGACCGCCTTTGAATTGCCTCGATGCCTTCCTTTTCCGCCCTGGTGTGGATCCCAAACATTCGAGCAATACTCAAGAACAGGCCACACAAGCGTCCTATATGCGGTCTCCTTTACAGAGCGACCACACTTTCCCAAAATTCCCTCAATAAACTAAAGGAGACCATGCGGCTTCCCTAAGTCATTCTGTATCCTCCAACTGTCACTGGAGCCACAGAAGACAACCCGCCTCCTACGAATGATGTCTGTTATGTTTTCTACATGTGACAGAGTTCGTGGTTATGTCACTGGCTGAATTCACTATTTTCTTTGGCTGGGCCTTGGATATTTCTCAAGATTCGTTTTCCTCTAATTTCTCTGTCGGACATTTCCTGTTCCTAGCAAGACATTCTGCTGCATGTACGACCTCTGATGGTATTACTGTGCGGAAATGTCGTCTTCGGCATTAATGGAGGTTTGTTTCTTCTTGCGGACACTTTTCGTTGGTTTGTACGCTGCTACCTTTTATCTACATCTACATCTACATGGATACTCTGCAAATCACATTTAAGTGCCTGGCAGACCTTGCACCTTCACAATTCTCTATTGTTCCAATCTTGTATGTTGTTATTGTGGTCTTCAGTCCTGAGACTGGTTTGATGCAGCTCTCCATGCTACTCTATCCTGTGCAAGCCTCTTCATCTCCCAGTACCTACTGCAACCTACATCATTCTGAATCTGCTTAGTGTATTCATCTCTTGGTCTCCCTCTACGATTTTTACCCTCCACGCTGCCCTCCAATACTAAATTGGTGATCCCTTGATGCCTCTGAACATGTCCTGCCAACCGATCCCTTCTTCTAGTCAAGTTTTGCCACAAACTTCTCTTCTCCCCAATCCTATTCAATACTTCCTCATTAGTTATGTGATCTATCCATCTAATTTTCAGTATTCTTCTGTAGCATCACATTTCGAAAGCTGCTATTCTCTTGTTGTCCAAACTATTTATCGTCCATGTTTCACTTCCATACATGGCTACACTCCATACAAATACTCTCAGAAATGACTTCCTGACACTTAAATCTATACTCGATGTTAACAAATTTCTCTTCTTCAGAAACGCTTTCCTTGCCATTGCCAGTCTACATTTTATATCCTCTCTACTTCGACCATCATCAGTTATTTTGCTCCCCAAATAGCAAAATTCCTTTACTACTTTAAGTGTCTCATTTCCTAATCTAATTCCCTCAGCATCACCCGACTTAATTTGACTACATTCCATTATCCTCGTTTTTCTTTTGTTGATGTTCATCTTATATCCTCCTTTCAAGACACTGTCCATTCCATTCAACTGCTCTTCCAAGTCCTTTGCTGTCTCTGACAGAATTACAATGTCATAGGCGAACCTCAAAGTTTTTATTTCTTCTCCATGGATTTTAATACCTACTCCGAATTTTTCTTTTGTTTCCTTTACTGCTTGCTCAATATACAGATTGAATAACATAGGGGAAAGGCTACAACTCTGTCTTACTCCCTTCCCAACCACTGTTTCCTTTCATATCCCTCGACTCTTATAACTGCCATCTGGTTTCTGTACAAATTGTAAATAGCCTTTCGCTCCCTGTATTTTACCCCTACCACCTTTAGAGTTTGAAAGAGAGTATTCCAGTCAACATTGTCAAAAGCTTTCTCTAAGTCTACAAATGCTAGAAACGTAGGTTGGCCTTTCCTTAATATTTCTTCTAAGGTAAGTCGTAAGGTCAGTATTGCCTCACGAGTTCCAGTGTTTCTACGGAATCCAATCTTGTATAGCGCGCGAAAAGAACGCACACTTATATCTTTCCGTACGAGCTCTGATTTCCCTTATTTCATCGCGGTGATCGTTCCTCCCTATGTAGGTCGTGTCAACAAAATGTTTTCGCATTCGGAGAAGGAAGTTGGTGATTGGAATTCGTGAGAAGATTCCGTCGCAACGAAAAACGCCTTTCTTTTAATGATGTCCATTCCAACTCCTGTATCATTTCTGTGGCACTCTCTTCCATATTTCCCCATAATACAAAACGTGCTGCCTTTCTTTGAACTTTTTCGATATACTCCGTCAGTCCTATCTGCTAAGGGCCCCACGCCGCGCAGCAGTATTCTAAAAGAGGACGGACATGCGTAGTGTAGGCAGTCTCCTTAGTAGGTCTCTTACATTTTCTAAGTGTCCTGCCAATAAAACGCAGTCTTTGGTTAGCCTTCCCCACAACATTTTCTATGTGTTCCTTCCAATTTAAGCTTTCCGTAATTGTAATACCTAGATATTTAGTTGAATTTACGGCTTTTAGATTAGACTGATTTAACGTGTAACCGAAGTTTAACGAGTTCCTTTTAGCACTCATGTGTATGACCTCTCACTTTTCGTTATTTAGGGTCAACTGCCACTTTTCGCACCATTCCGATATTTCTTCTAAATCGTTTTGCAGTTTGTTTTGATCTTCTGATGACTTTATTAGTCGATAAACGACAGCGTCATCTGCAAACAACCGCAGACGGCTGCTCAGATTGTCTCCCAAATCGTTTATACAGATAATGAACAGCAAAGGACCTATAACACTACCTTCGGGAACGCCCAAAATCGCTTCTGTTTTACTCGATGACTGTCCGTCAGTTACTACGAACAGGAAATCGCAGATCCAGTCACATAACTGAGACGATATTCCATAAGCACGCAATTTCACTACGAGCCGCTTGTACTGTACAGTGTCAAAAGCCTTCCGCAAATCCAAAAATACGGAATCGATCTGAAATCACTTGTCAATAGCACTCAACACTTCATGTGAATAAAGAGCTAGTTGTGTTTCACAGGAACGATGTTTTCTAAACCCATGTTGACTGTGTGTCAAACAATATGTGTTCTAAAATCCTGCTGCACATCGACGTTAACGATATTGGCCTGTAATGTAGTGGATTACTCCTCTATCTGCCTTGAACATTGGTGTGACCTGTGCAACTTTCCAGTCTTTGGGTACGGATCTTTCATCGAGCGAACGGTTGTATATCATTGTTAAGTATAGAGCTAATGCATCAGCATACTCCGAAAGGAACCTGGACCAGAAGACTCGCTTTTATTAAGTGGTTTAAGTTGGTCCACTACTCCGAGGATATTTACTTCTACGTTACTCATGTTGGCAGCTGTTCGCGATTCGAATTCTGGAATATTTACTTCGTCTTCTTATGTAAAGTCATTTCGGAAGGCTGTTTTTAGTAACTCTGCCTTGGCAGCACTGTCTTCGATAGTATCTCCATTGCTATCGGGCAGAGAAGGCATTGATTGTTTCTTGCTGCTAACGTACTTCACATACGACCAGAATCTCTTTGAATTTTGTGCCAGGTTCCGAGACAAAGTTTAGTTGTGGAAACTGTTATAGGCCGCGCTAAATTTCGAGCTTCTGTAAAAGATCGCCAATCTTGGGGATTTTGCGGCTGTTTAAATTTGGCATGTTTGTTTCGTTGTTTCTGCGACAGTGTTCTAACCCGTTTTCTGTACCAAGGAGGATCAGCTCCGTCGTATGTTAATTTATTTGGTATAAATGTCTCTATCTGATCCGTGACACAAAGGCTTCTGTCTCACACTCTATCCATTAACCTAAATACACTCCTGGAAATTGAAATAAGAACACCGTGAATTCATTGTCCCAGGAAGGGGAAACTTTATTGACACATTCCTGGGGTCAGATACATCACATGATCACACTGACAGAACCACAGGCACATAGACACAGGCAACATAGCATGCACAATGTCGGCACTAGTACAATGTATATCCACCTTTCGCGGCAATGCAGGCTGCTATTTTCCCATGGAGACGATCGTAGAGATGCTGGATGTAGTCCTGTGGAACGGCTTGCCATGCCATTTCCACCTGGCGCCTCAGTTGGACCAGCGTTCGTGCTGGACGTGCAGACCGCGTGAGACGACGCTTCATCCAGTCCCAAACATGCTCAATGGGGGACAGATCCGGAGATCTTGCTGGCCAGAGTAGTTGACTTACACCTTCTAGAGCACGTTGGGTGGCACGGGATACATGCGGACGTGCATTGTCCTGTTGGAACAGCAAGTTCCCTTGCCGGTCTAGGAATGGTAGAACGATGGGTTCGATGACGGTTTGGATGTACCGTGCACTATTCAGTGTCCCCTCGACGATCACCAGTGGTGTACGGCCAGTGTAGGAGATCGCTCCCCACACCATGATGCCGGGTGTTGGCCCTGTGTGCCTCGGTCGTATGCAGTCCTGATTGTGGCGCTCACCTGCACGGCGCCAAACACGCATACGACCATCATTGGCACCAAGGCAGAAGCGACTCTCATCGCTGAAGACGACACGTCTCCATTCGTCCCTCCATTCACGCCTGTCGTGACATCACTGGAGGCGGGCTGCACGATGTTGGGGCGTGAGCGGAAGACGGCCTAACGGTGTGCGGTACCGTAGCCCAGCTTCATGGAGACGGTTGCGAATGGTCCTCGCCGATACCCCAGGAGCAACAGTGTCTCTAATTTGCTGGGAAGTGGCGGTGCGGTCCCCTACGGCACTGCGTAGGATCCTACGGTCTTGGCGTGCATCCGTGCGTCGCTACGGTCCGGTCCCAGGTCGACGGGCACGTGCACCTTCCGCCGACCACTGGCGACAACATCGATGTACTGTGGAGACCTCACGCCCCACGTGTTGAGCAATTCGGCGGTACGTCCACCCGGCCTCCCGCATGCCCACTATACGCCCTCGCTCAAAGTCCGTCAACTGCACATACGGTTCACGTCCACGCTGTCGCGGCATGCTACCAGTGTTAAAGACTGCGATGGAGCTCCGTATGCCACGGCAAACTGGCTGACACTGACGACGGCGGTGCACAAATGCTGCGCAGCTAGCGCCATTCGACGGCCAACACCGCGGTTCCTGGTGTGTCCGCTGTGCCGTGCGTGTGATCATTGCTTGTACAGCCCTCTCGCAGTGTCCGGAGCAGGTATGGTGGGTCTGACACACCGGTGTCAATGTGTTCTTTTTTCCATTTCCAGGAGTGTACTTACATTTCTTCATCTGTTTGATTTTCCCTTTTATTTGTAGTTATACTTTTCCATCTTGAAACAGATCGGGAGATAGTCGTCACAGGCGGAAATCGACAATCAACTGATGTATGTTGACTATAAAACACCGGAATTAAAAGAGAATTAGAAGTCAACATTCCCTGGATTGGTGTTTCTCTTCATCGCGACGATGCCATAATTCATAAAATAGCTTCATTTCTTTTGGCAGAGTATATCCAGCTCATAATGAGAAAGAAACGCCGCGATTACAGCGCCAGGCACCTCGTTGGGGTCGTTATTAACTCTCTAAAAGGATCTGTGACAGCGCCGTAGGCCGGGTAATTCTGCGGCGTACGCGCGAGTGCGGCAGTGGCAGTGGCAGCAGCGCCACGCCACGCCACCCAGTGACAATCCCGCCGGCAGGCGGCTTCCGCCCCACATCCAGCGCCCTCCCCACCATCCACCCCGCGCCCGACGGCGGGCTCCCGGTTCATCTGCGTATTGTAGTGTACACAACACAGCCCAACCGAGACGGGCAGCTGAGTTGCGAGAACAAGGTGGGATGCGGGCTGGCTCAGCCACGCGTGTGATTATACGGGGTGCTATTGGCTGCGGCGCGCAGATACTAGTCGATTAGGGTACGCACAGCTAGCACACAGTGCAGCCGCCGCCAGCGCTTTGCTCAGCGCTCCCCCTCCCTGCCACGGCAGCCGCCTTGTTTGCAGAAGACATAAATAGAGCGAAAAATAGTTCTACAAAGGGACGCTAATGCAATTTTTAATTGCAAAGAAGAAAATGGCAACCAATGACTATTGACAACGCTAGTTATTATTTTCCCAGATAGGGCCATTACCGGTTTCGAACCGACAGGTTGATCCAGCGACGGCTGTTCACTACTAGATACACATCTATATTTAATGTCGAAGTTAGACTTTCTTAGATTTCCTTTTCATAATTTAAAATCGTGAACATTTCTTTGTGTCTGGAGAGGACAGCTATACAGGGTGGTCGGAAATTCCCGTTACAGACTTCTAGGACTTGTAGAGGGGATTGAGTACATCGTATTTTGAACAGGGACCCATGTCCGGAAATGTCATCCAACGAGACTACAGAGCGTCGAAGTTATAGGCACGAGCGTCTGTAAATGTACGTATACACGGGGTGATTCCGTGATGATGTTACAGACTTTCCAGGATGATGGAAATCGATAAATGTATTAATTTTAAGTAAGGACCCCTGTACCGGAAACGAAACAGAGGATGACAGACTAAAGGCCGAAATACTAAATGCCTTTTTCCAAAGCTGTTTCACACAGGAAGACTGCTCTGTAGTTCCTTCTCTAGATTGTCGCACGGATGACAAAATTGTAGATATCGAAATAGACGACAGAGGGATAGAGAAACAATTAAAATCGCTCAAAAGAGGAAAGGCCGCTGGACCTGATGGGATACCAGTTCGATTTTACACAGAGTACGAGAAGGAACTTGCCGCCCCCCCCCCCCCCCCCCTTCTTGCAGCGGTGTACCATAGGTCTCTAGAAGAGCGTAGCGTTCCAAAGGATTGGAAAAGGGCACAGGTCATCCTCGTTTTCAAGAAGGGACGTCGAACAGATGTGCAGAACTATAGACCTATATCTCTAACGTCGATCAGTTGTAGAATTTTGGAACACGTATTATGTTCGAGTATAATGACTTTTCTGGAGACTAGAAATCTACTCTGTAGGAATCAGCATGGGTTTCGAAAAAGACGATCGTGTGAAACCCAGCTCGCGCTATTCGTCCACGAGACTCAGAGGGCCATAGACACGGGCTCCCAGGTAGATGCCGTGTTTCTTGACTTCCGCAAGGCGTTCGATACAGTTCCCCACAGTCGTTTAATGAACAAAGTAAGAGCATATGGACTATCAGACCAATTGTGTGATTGGATTGAAGAGTTCCTAGATAACAGAACGCAGCATGTCATTATCAATGGAGAGAAGTCTTCCGAACTAAGAATGATTTCAGGTGTGCCGCAGTGGAGTGTCGTAGGACCGTTGCTATTCACAATATACATAAATTACCTTGTGGATGACATCAGAAGTTCACTGAGGCTTCTTGCGGATGATGCTGTGGTATATCGAGAGGTTGTAACAATGGAAAACTGTACTGAAATGCAGGAGGATCTGCAGCGAATAGACGCATGGTGCAGGGAATGGCAATTGAATCTCAATGTAGACAAGTGTAATGTGTTGCGTATACATAGAAAGAAAGATACCTTATCATTTAGCTACAATATAGCAGGTCAGCAACTGGAAGCAGTTAATTCCATAAATTATCTGGGAGTACGCATTAGGAGTGATTTAAAATGGAATGACCATATAAAATTAATCGTCGGTAAAGCAGATGCCAGACTGAGATTTATTGGAAGAATCCTTAGGAAATACAATCCGAAAACAAAGGAAGTAGGTTACAGTACACTTGTTCGCCCACTGCTTGACTTCTGCTCACCGATGTGGGATCTGTACGAGATAGGGTTGATAGAAGAGATAGAGAAGATCCAACGGAGAGCCGCGCGCTTCGTTACAGGATCATTTAGTAATCGCGAAAGCGTTACGGAGATGATAAACTCCAGTGGAAGACCTGCAGGAGAGACGCTCAGTAGCTCGGTACGGGCTTTTGTTGAAGTTTAGAGAACATACCTTCACCGAGGAGTCAAGCAGTATATTGCTCGCTCCTACGTATATCTCGCGAAGAGACCATGAGGATAAAATCAGAGAGATTAGAGCCCACACAGAGGCATACCGACAATCCTCCTTCCCACGAACAATACGAGACTGGAATAGAAGAGAGAACAGATAGAGGTACTAAAGGTAGCCTTCGCCACACACCGTCAGGTGGCTTGCGGAGTATTGATGTAGATGTAGAACGAGTCGAAATTTATAAGCGAAAACCGTTCTGATACCTCTGACAGTTGAATACATGTACTGGTTCTTGTGTTGCGAAGAGTGTAGGGCTGGTAACTTTCAGTGGTGGTAGTGTGGAGAAAAACGAGAAAAAATGTCCAATAAACGTGGTTTCTAAATTGCATACCTGAGGGGCTATGACCATTCGTTCATCTTCGCTAATGTGAAACATATCTCCTCTATTGAGCAAGTGTTCACAGCTGTTAAGGTACGTACGCACATTAGAGCTCACGTTTATTGGAAATTTTTTCTCGTTTTTGTCCACACTACCACCACCGAAAGTTACCAGCCCTACACTCTCCGCAACACAAGAACCGGTACATGTACTCAACTGTCAGAGGTATCAGAACGATTTTCGTTTATAACTTTCGACTCGTTCGTTCCCGGTACAGGGATCCTTACTTCAATTTAATACATTTATCGTTCTTCATCATCCTAGAAAGTCTGTAACATCATCACGGAATCACCCCGTGTATACGTACATTTACAGACGCCCGCACCTATAATTTTGACGCTCTGTACTCTCGTTGGATGACGTTTCCGGACGTGGGTTCCTGTTCAAAATACGATGTACTTACTTTCCTCTACAAGCCCTAGAAGTCTGTAACGGGAATTTCCGACCACCCTGTATTTTATCGAAAACTGTCAGTTTTCTGCAGAATGGCATTGAGCTTACTGCGACAGGTGCTGTCAGTTTTCTACAAAATAGCATTAAGCTTACGTCACCAGATACTGAGAAATATTCAGCTTTTTAACAGATGCAAATGGAACCTAACAGCCACTAATCTCAACCTCAAACATACTGCCCAGTCACTTTAATGTGACCACCTGTCATAAGCACGAATAACTATATCTTGCAGGACAGGCGCTTCCGAAATGTGCAGAAATAGAGTCAACCATGTTGTGGAAGGTACCAGCAGGTATGTGCAGTCATCCCGACTCCACTGCCACAGCCAACTACGCTAGGTTTCTCGGATGAGTATCCATGGCGCGAATAGGCGTGGTCCCATAGATTCCGGGGAGTTTGATGGCCAGGGAAGTTTGGCAAACTCGTCCTTGGGCTCTTCGAACCACGTACGTACATTGTGAGCTGTGTGACGCATTGCGTTGTCTGATGACAGATGCCATCGTGCCGAGAAAAACCAAACTGCATGTGGGGGTGGACATGGTCCCAAATGATAGATGCATACTTATGTTGATCCATTCTGTCTTCCATAATGACGAGATCACCCAGGGAATGCCACGAAAATATTCCCCAGATCATAAAGCTCCCTTCTTCGGCTTGGGTCCTCCCGATGATTATTGCAGCGTGTTTGGTGTTAGCACGATGCAGCATGAAACGGCGTTCGTCTCAATAGGCCACCTGTCTCCACTTAGTGGACATCCAGTTGGGGTATTGGCGTGAAAAATTCCAGCCTTCGTCGTCGAAGAACAGTAATCAGCATGGGTGCATGAATCAGACGCCTGCTGCGGGGCCACAGTCGTTGATACTGTTGCTCGTTCTTTGGCTCACCTGGGCGGTCAGTTGTTCAACAATTGCACATCTATTCTCGCGACACATTTCAGCAGCTATCGTTCACTCGTATCACCTATAGCACGTGCACCACAGATGCCCCGGCTCCCGTTTTCGTTATCGCCATTTTGTCACGCACAGCATACTCTAACCACGATGGCACGCGCACAGTTTGAAAACTTAGCCGTTTTGGAAATGCTTCCACTCTTGTCCCGAAACCCAATGATCACGCCATTCCGGACGACAGATAAATCACTCTGTTTCCGCAATACGACAACGACTGCACTGTTTTTCGCGTTCTCCCGACACCCTTTATATACCCTCCGCAGCTAGTGCTGCCATCTGTAATCTGCCAGTGTTTATTGGATGCTAACGTCGAACATAGGCGATGGTAACATTAATGTGACAGGACCGTGTATAAATGTGTATCTAGGCATGAACAACAGTCTGAAGATGAGCATCTCGGTTTGAAACATGTAATGGTACTATTTGTGTAAATAAATAGCATTACCATTGACTGCTTGCTCTCTTCGTCTTTGCAAGATTTTGTAAACATCCGCGGTCTCAAAATGTCAGTTTTCTATAAAACAGCATCGAAATTTTTATGTAGGCTACATTGATAAGGGATTTGAAGCAGAACTGATTCAACATACAACATGAGAGCGTGCAGAAGGAACAGGTAAACAGCATTAAATTCTATGAATTACAACTTGATAATAGATCCAGCCGGAATTAGCATATCACAGAAATAGTGAAACACCTAAATAAGTATTTGTTTGCACTGTAAATATCGGGCGAAAGTGAAAAAAACGATCAAAGCTCCTAAGCATTGTCTACTTTCATTTTGTAGTATCATAAACGTATTTGGGATAGTCACTGAAGCAAGCTAAAATAGTCAGAGTCCAAAAACACATTCTACATATTGTGGTGGGAATTCGAAAGCATTCAATAGATAATTAGCGTTGTTCTACTGTGTCTCAGTAAAAAAGAAATATTAAATGAAACAACAAGTTTACTGTTATCAGTCAACGGTAACTGGTAACAGTAAACTTGTTGTTTCATTTAATGTCAATAACAGTCAGGGTACAGCCTAACCTAAAGATGTTCACATTTAAAAATAAAAAAGAAATAACTGTGTTTCGAATCAACAACACGGCGTTCAAAGTCAACAATAGGAGCAAGGGCAGTCTACACAAAAACTCGAACGCACCTAATTCGGGCAATACCCGCTATTGACGAACGCACGTTTTTAAAGAAGGTGCTATGATCCATTAACATTATGCTACACAATTTCCGCGGAAGACAGGCATCCTTGATGGAGACCCATTACGGCAAAACGTCTGAATTTCCATAAATACGCATCGCAAAGTGTGCTTCATTAGAATATAAACACACCTAATCTCATTCCAGTTTCTTCCTGAAGTTCTGGTTGAGTCGACCTGTCAGCTATATCCTTTCTCCAAAAGTTAATAGTCTCTCCGCATACCCTCTATGGTACGAGGAATGTGGGGAGACGAACTACTAGCCAGATGAATCATCCAATTATCTCCTTAAACGTGTAAATAAATAATGCAGCAGACATGAAGAGGATCCTCGCACTAACTATGTCGGAAACTTATTACCCAGACTAACATAATTATGCGACGAAGTACATACGTAAAATATTGAATACTGTCAGTTCTGCACTTCGTAAGTATTGCGATATTATCAGTATTTATAAACAATAGAATTTTTTCCTAGATAATACTTCGCTAGAATAGTCTAGATGTTGTTACGTTAACGTTAATACGTATAGATGTTTAAGGTCACAGTCAGGGTATACTATTATTTTGAAATATGGCATTGATTCACACATTTTAAAACATTTCAGCATCAATGTTTCTCAGCGAAGTTATTGAGATTAGTGCTGAGGGGAGGGAAAACAAGCAGTTTTACTTTCAGTGAATCTGGAAAGAGACGGGAGCGGAAGGCTTAATTACGAAAGCAATGAAAGTTAAACGGAGAAGGCCGGGACATACAGTAGGCGAATGGATGGTCGATGGACGAAGGAAGTACACTTCTGAACCCGAGGAGAGAATACAAGACAGACACGACGGCCTAACTTAAGGTGGGTATGTGGTATTAGAAACGTGCTGTAAATCGTAGCTATAATCCAGCTATAGATGTCGAATGACAAACGCTTATAATGATGTTAATATTTACATTAATGTGACATTGTTTTATTAATTTGTAAATCTATTAATTTTTAAATCTATTGGTTTGTAAGCCTTTTGACTTCCTGCACATGATTGAAGGAACTTCACAAAACATCACAGGAATAAATGTTTGAACTAAGACTACTAATTCTTGTGTGAAGTAAGGGTACGTGAAATGAACAACTGATCTAATCTCATTGACTCTAGACAAGATCCGTCTAAGGTAGCATTTAGGGGACCTGATTGCAGTCAGCAATTCTTTTCTTGCTTATAGGTTTGAGACATCAGAGAACGGTCATTCAGCTCAGTCCACCATTCTTCAAGTACACTACTGGCCATTAAAATTGCTACACCACGAAGATGACGTGCTACAGACGTGGAATTTAACCGACAGGAAGAAGATGCTGTGATATGCAAATGTTTAGTTTTTCAAAGCATTCACACAAGGTTGGTGCCGGTGGCGACACCTACAACGTACAACGTGCTGCCATGAGGAAATATTCCAACCGATTTCTCATACACAAACAGCAGTTGACGCTGCAACGTTGTTGTGATGCCTCGTGTAAGGAGGAGAAATGCGTACCATCACGTTTCCGACTTTGATAAAGGTCGGATTGTAGCCTATCGCGATTGTGGTTTATCGTATCGCGACATTGCTGCTCGCGTTGGTCGAGATCCAATGACTGTTAGCAGAATATGGAATCGGTGGGTTCAGGAGGGTAATACGGAACGCCGTGCTGGATCCCAACGGCCTCGTATCACTAGCAGTTGAGATGACAGGCATCTTATACGCTGTAACGGATCGTGCAGCCACGTCTCGATCCCTGAGTCAACAGATAAAAACGTTTGCAAGACAACAACCATCTGCACAAACAGTTCGACGACGTTTGCAGCAGCATGAACTATTAGCTCGGAGACCATGGCTGCGGTTACCCTTCACGCTGCATCACAGATAGGAGCGCTTGCGATGGTGTACTCAACGACGAACCAGGGTGCACGAATGGGAAAACGTCATTTTTTCGGATGAATCCGGGTTCTGTTTACAGCATCATGATGGTCGCATCCGTGCTTGGCGACATACAGGTGAACGCGCATTGGAAGCGTGTATTCGTCATCGCCATACTGGCGTATCACCCGGCGTGATGATATGGGGTGCCATTGGTTACACGTGTCGGTCACCTCTTGTTCGCATTGACGGCGCTTTGAACAGTGGCCGTTACATTTAAGATATGTTATGAACCCTGGCTCTACCCTTCATTCGATCCCTGCGAAACCCTACATTTCAGCAGGATAATGCACGACCGCATGTTGCAGGTCCTGTACGGACCTTTCTGGATACAGAAAATATTCGACTGCTGCCCCGGCCAGCACATCCTCCAGATCTCTCACCAACTGAAAACGTCTGGTCAATGGTGGCCGAGCAACTGCTTGTCACAATACTCCAGTCACTAATCTTGACGAACTGTGGTAACGTGTTGAAGCTGCATGGGCAGCTGTACCTGTACTCGCCATCCAAGCTGTGTTTGGCTAAATGCCCAGGCGAATCAAGGCCGTTATTGCGGCCAGAGGTGGTTGTTCTGGGTACTGATTTGTCAGGATCTATGCACCCAAATTTCGTGAAAATGTTATCACATGTAAGTTCTAGTATAATATATTTGTCCAATGAATACCCGTTTATCATCTGCATTTCTTCTTGGTGTAGCAATTTTAATGGCCAGTAGTGTACCTTTATCAGTTATTAACTGAATCTGTACAAATCAGCTCGAACCCACGCCCAGTCATAAACACATTGTTTATCACTGTATGTATCACCTGTCACTCTACCGACGAATATTACGTAGATAGGAAGAAAATTCTACAATTTTGATTAATAACTTTCCTTAATATCTTCTTCGAGATGTTCAAAGGGGACGTTTCATAGGTCGAACCTTAGCCGAGGATACCTCACTAGAATCTTCTGATTTTTTCCTTGTAGTTTGTGTAATTAGTGTAGCTATTGTTTATTGCTAGCGCGTAATTGTAGAGAGAATCTCCTTTGTAGTTGCAGTCTTTCATTTTTGTACAGCAAAACTGTTGTGGCATGCATGTAGATTTGCAGCAAGTATTTCGCAGCTGCGCTTGCAATTAACTAGATATTATTTTCAGTGCTATGTTAATGTGTTCTCTTATTTTTGCTCTTCAAATTGTGCTTTTCTGTGTTATCGTGTGAAATATTGTGACAATAATGGCGTGTGAAAAACGTAACACTAGCCTACAAAGTAAACTGAGAAATAATAGTGACGACGAGCGTAGCTTATCAGCACCACTGTGTAATGAATTAACAGACATTCAAAGTAGTAATTTGGTAACTGTGCATAGGGAAATGGAGCGGGCGTCAAATAATGGTGTAGACAATGAAACAGGCAGTGAACGGGAAGCATTATCGATCGACCGGTCGGCAACAGCTCGCCTCAGGAATCAGGAATGACAGAACACAATATTGCAAATACTGTAGACTCAGGTTTTGGGTTCTCACCGTTTTCTCAAATGAGTCAAGACACATTTTCTGCTTGTCAAAATGTGAATGTTGCCGGTGCAAATTCACTGCCGAAAAGCACTGAGGAACATGTTTCAGACACCAGTGCATTGTTATTACAATTAATGCAACAAATGGGACAAAAGCTTCAAAAGTTAGACACAATGGAACCACACCAGAGACAAACACAGCAACAGTTAGACACAGTGGAACAAAATCTTAAAAAGTTAGACACAGTGGAACAAAATCTTAAAAAGTTAGACACAATGGAACAAAATCTTCAAAAGTTAGACTCATTGGAACAAACTCTTGAACAAACACGTGAAGATTTAACTACTGAGTTACATAACATTGAATCGAAATGTCAAAAAGTCTGTAATGACGTAAAAACTCAAATTTGTGAGCATTTTCAACCTATTTTTTGGCGGCATGAAAATGCATTACAGAATCACGAAGCAGCCACAAAAGAACTGCAAACTATTGTTCATGGAAATCATGAGACCTTGCAAGCTAAAATTGACTCAGTTGCATCTACCGATTTGGTTACACAACTTGCAAAAACTCAGGAAAACTTAAAGGACACAGTAGATACTCTGAAAATTGGTTCAGAAAGACACATGGAGGAAGTTAGTTCATTATCAGAGAAAGTAGTTGAACTTTCGGATCAGCTAAATAATTTATCTACAAAGGTAGATGATAATCTGAATGACACAAAACCGGTAGTCTTTAATGACACAGAAGAGTGTGAACAAATTAGAAAATTCAAACAAAATCAAAATCAAATCAATACACAGTACAAAAGAGAAATCTGGGAAGTACAAGATCAGCTGACACAGGTACTACAAGAATTACGTATTTCAGAGGACACTCGCGCCCCAATACAGGAAGAGGGACACAGAAATACGGAACAGCCAGAAAATAATAAAACAGGGCATTTGGGAAGTTATGAAAGAAATTGGCAATGTGCACCCAATTTTGAGATTGAACCGCCCACACGACGTAACAATGACCGACATGCGACTCGCCGACATGATGATTTTGACTATAAGCTGTTCATTACTACACGTAAATTCAAAACGTTTAAGAATTCTGGCAACGACATTCATCCACAAGCGTGGCTCCATCAATTCTCTCATTGTTTTCCTCCCAACTGGTCATTAGAGCACAGATTAGAATTTATGTGTGGCTATTTAGAGAATGAACCAGCTGTAAGAATGCGATCAGTCATTCACGATTGTCACAGTGAAGGAGAATTTTATCATGCCTTCCTCTCAGCATATTGGTCTCAAGCTACACAAGACCGAGTAAAACATAGCATCATAATGATGAAACATTTCGAACAATCTGAATTTTCCAGTCTTGTGAAATATTTTGAAGACATGTTGCACAAGAATCAGTACCTGTCAAACCCATACAGCCCCTCAGAACTCATCCACATTTGCTTAATCAAATTGCCGGAACATTTACGACATATTATTTTGGCAGGACGTTGCAAAGACGACATTGAAGCTTTTCAGGGACTCTTACAAGAATTAGAAATTGACACTGACAATCGCGGAACGCGGAAACAGGAACACAACAATTACAGGTCATATCCATCGCAGTTCCACGATGAAAGAAATAATAACTGGACGCGACAAGGCTATTCTCACAACACAAATCGTGACCAAAACAGACACCACCCGTATGACAACCGTTGGCAGAGTAGTAATAATTACAGGGAAAGATCACCTCTCCGCGGTAATGACTATCACAGAGACAATCAGAGAAACAGACAATATGGGAACCAAAACAATTATTATTACGGGAGACAGAGTAACTTTAGACTCAACGGTCCAGCGCGCAGTTACGATTCAGGGAGAAATTCTCCACCACTATACCGACAAGAAAGAAACTACAGGAACTACTGACATGACGGCACACGATATGATCATAACGACAGACCTGAATTGCATCAGAACTGGCGGGATTCAAACAGAGCAGGGCACTCTCGACAAGGCGAATTTGTAGAAGTTAGGTCTCCAAATCCCAATAACGACGCGCGCCAACAGAGAGACAATAGGCAATGACTCATACCGCTGGCAGCCACAAAACGTACGTATGAAACTGACGACGCAGCTGCCGTAGCTAGTAATTACGTAAAAATGGAAGACATTAGGGACATCTTACTCCAGGAACACGACGTAAAACATAACAACATTGCATATCCTGTGATTCACATTACTGTAAATGATGTAAAATTTACGGCAGTACTTGACTCTGGCAGTCCCATTTCCGTAATTAGTGAAACAGCTTTTAGCATATGCAACAAATCGAACGATTGCGCCACACTTCCTTCACGTAAGATGAAATTACAAGGTGCAATCTTTGGAAAAAGTGTAGATGTACGCCAACAAACCAATTTAGAATTCTTTTGCCAAAGCCACAGCTTCTCTATGAACTTTCTTATTGTTCCATTATTGTCGACGGAAATTATATTGGGAGTAGACTTTTTGAATGAATACAAAGCAATCTTAAACTTTCACAATGCTGAAATAAGTTTAGAGAAGGAAGGTAAGTCAATAGCTTTGAAATTTGAAGACTGGCTCTCAAACCATGACGAAGAAATTAATCGGCTTTACCTTCTGTTGGACAACAGTTCGGAATTTTCAACGGAACTTGACACTAACAATCACTCTGCAAGTACTGACAGGGATGATATCGGCGGCATTTTTGAAATTAATGAGTTAATTCAGAATAAAATTCAAACAATTGAGAATTGTAATGACACTGATAGGCAGGACCTTTTTGAGATTTTACAAGCACATTCCACAGTTTTTACTCACAAAACAGGAACAATCAAAGGATTTCAATACCAATTTCGTGTTCGTGAGCATACTAATTTTTGTGTTAGACCATACGTAATTCCAGGACATTATAGGGACCGTGTTAGAACAGAAATACAATCTATGCTTAATGAGGGCATTATTGAGCCTGCAGTAAGCTCATACAACTATCCATTACATGTTGTTGAGAAGAAAAATGGATCGATCAGACTTGTCTTAGATTCGAGACAAATCAATACTATCATCATTCCTGAAACAGACAGGCCGCAAACGATGGAAGAACTTCTTCAAAATTTTAATGGCGTAAAAGTGTTGTCTTCTATTGATCTCAGATCCAGCTTTTACCAGATCTAACTTCATCCAGAATGTAGAAAATACACAGCTTTCCTTTGTTTTGGCGTTTGTTATCAGTTTCGGAAACTTCCTTTTGGTTTGAACATTTCTTCAGCAGCATTCATTCGCGGGCTAAATTCCATATTACCTGAGTTCTTAAAACGTCACTTCACCTTATATGTAGACGATATTCTGATAGCAGAAGCCTCATGGGAACAACACAATCGCATCCTCAACAGCGTGTTACATATTTTTGCAGAATCTGGAATTACAGTTAACTTGGAAAAGTCTGAATTCAGTAGGACAAAAGTGAAGTTTTTGGGACATATTATTTCTTCTGAAGGGATTCAGCCGGATCCTGAAAAGTTAGAAGCAATCAGAGCCATTCCAGTTCCATCCACAAAAAGACAAGTCCGTAGTTTTCTAGGTCTCGTAAATTTTTACCGCCGTTTTCTGAATATGCAAATTCTTGTTACACCAAAACTTTGTTCTCTCACTGGAAAAAATACTATTTGGAACTGGGACGAACAAGCACAGTTGGAATTCAATTCTTTGAAAGAAGCGTTACTTCACGCGCCAATACTAGCTCATCCAGATCTGTCACAAGATTTCTGCCTTAGCACGGATTCTTCTAAAGTCGGTCTTGGTGCCCATTTATTTCAAGAAGCCATAGAAAATGACATTACTGTTCAGAAAACCATTGCTTTTGCTAGCCGAGTGCTAACAAAATCTGAAAAAAATTATTCCGTTACTGAATTAGAAGCTTTAGCTATCGTTTGGGCATTTAACAAATTCCGTTTCTTTCTTTCTGGTAAGCACGTAAAAGTATACAGTGATCATCGTGCATTACAATTTCTTATGTCTTCAAAATTAAATCATGACAGGTTAAAACGTTGGGCATTGTTTCTGCAAGAATTCCGCTTCACAATAGTCTACATTCCCGGCAAGGAGAACATTGTTGCGGACGCACTGTCACGCGCACCGGCTGGGCTGGAGAAAAGTAACACAGAAGGCAACCTCGAAAAAAACTTCAGTATTCTTTACATTCAGAAAGTCGCCTTTGAAAACTTCATCACCACATATTTAAAGGACATTGCTCATGAACAAGATAAAGATCCGATTTGGAAAGACATCAAGAGCAAATGGCATGAAAAGACACACACACAGATTCGGCATTATTACCTGGTTAGAAACAACAAACTCTTCAAACGCTGCACTGTTGATGACAAGCTATGGGTACTTTGCATTCCAGACGATTTTGTTAATAAGCTCATTTGGTACATTCATTTCAGCTACGCACATTTTGGTCCACGAAAATGTTATCATATTCTTCGAACGACTTGTTATTTTAACAATATGGAAAAAAGAATTCGAAGAGTCTTGTCTATTTGTAAACTTTGTCAAAAGGCGAAACCATCTACTGTCTCACATCGTGCTCCGTTGTTTCCTATTATTCCTTCTAAATTAAAAGAATTTGCTGCTGTTGATCTCTTGGGACCGCTTGTCAGAACATCTAATGGATTTTCGTACGTTCTAGTCGCTGTTGAAATTACTTCAAAATTTGTTTCTTTCACTCCGTCACGTAAAGCCACTGGACGATCTGTATCCAACGCCTTTGTTAAAAATTTCTTACGTGAAGTTGGACACGTTAGCAAAGTCATTTCAGATAATGGACCTCAATTCAGATCTGCTGTTTGGTCACGCATGCTTCGGAATCATAAAATCAAACCTGTTTTTATTTCATAGTACTCACCGCATTGTAACCCGTCTGAACGGATTATGAAAGAAATCAATAAGCTTTGCAGACTTTATTGTCACAGAAAGCATCAGCATTGGGACAGATATTTACACTTATTTCAAAATGTGCTGAATGAAATGCCTCATGATTCCACTGCTCTACCACCTATTCTTGTACTAAAGAATGAAGAACCACCGAACAGAATCAGAGAGCTTGTACCTTTCCCGAATACACGTAAACTTCGACACAAAGACATAATTGATTTGGCTCTTAAAAATATAAAATCTGCAGCAGACAAAAGGAGAAAACTACACGGTAAAGCAAATGCAAAGAAATTGTATATTGGTCAGAAAGTTCTCATTAAAGCTCATTCATTGTCACATAAGAAGAAACACTTGAGTCACAAATTCTTTCTGGTTTACAATGGACCTTACAGAATCCGACGTAACTACATGATAATTGCGTTGAAGTTGAAACTCTGCATACTAGGAAGAGTAAAGGTTTACACCACATTTCACATGTAAAACAGTTTATTGAAAGATAATCTGCTTTTTAACTTTGTCTTTGCCATATAACTTTTCACTTTACATTGCTAGTATGCTTTGTCAGACTTAGAATCTGTTAACATACAACAATGTTTGAAGTTAAATATCCAGTCAAGAACCAAGAGAACTTATTTAAACAGAAATTACGAATGCATTGTTATTGTGAACAGACGACACAGTGTTATTGTGTGTGTACATTCTTGCTTGTTAGTTGCACGTTTACATAACGACTATAAGGCTCACATACTTAGAACTTTTACCAGTACTGCTAATGAGATTTTAATGCAACATTTTGGTTTACTTGCAAATACATTGTGGATTCAAGGTGCTTTCTAAGAGATGCCAGGTGACACAGTGGTTAGTTTATTTGACAGCTACACGATTTTATCACGATACTACTAATGTGTGACACAATTTACATTTTTGCTTTTGCGGTGTATCTGTTTTATATCTGCACAATTTTTCTGAATTCTTCTGGAAAGTAAAACATGTTTTAGTAGTAACTTTTGTGGTATAGCTACAAGGAGACACAACAATACGTTACAGCACAGTACTTTCTTCATCGTGGTAATAAGCGTAATAACTAAGATATCTATACGTAAAGCATTTTGCTTTTGTTTATCATGAGGTAAGTACATTGACTTTTGCGGAACTTAGCTTTCGGAGGACGATAACTACGACACTTCCACAGAGATTATCTTACAACAAACCACACAGTTTAGCGCTACAGGACACGCATTTCAGTGATTAATTTTGTACTTAAAACATTTATTTTTAAAAAATTTTGGAATTACAAAGAAAGTTTTCCGTGATAGATTTCATTCCATTGCTGTAATCTGTAACACCTGAGGGTATAATTACATTAATCCTCAGGGGGGTACACGCTTACTTTGTGTACCATGTGTTTGGCAAGCACAAGGAGCCCTAGGTAATATGGTATTTGCTTATACAACTTTACACATGGGTACCATATTTCTCAAACACATAAATTACACAGCTATCTGATTATTTAACAGAGAAACAAACATTTTTTATTACATCAGTGACAGATGTTTACGCAATTACACAGTTGGATAACTTCACACTTATGAAACTGTATTTTGTCTGTACTTTGTACACGGTTCATATTTTTTCAGAACCATTGTGATACTATGAGAGGTTTGAATGATGTATTTGGTATGGGATCATGATTTTTGAAGTACGTTTGAGGCAGATGACACTTTTGACATGAGCAGTGAATTTTTTAGGTTTTGAAATTATTCGAGGAAGCTACGACGATTTTGAGAGTTGACTGAGGTGTTATGATGTTATTATTACGATGACTATGTGTATTATGCTGTTGCGGTATGTTTATGATCAGTAAGCTGATGCTATATGAGTTATTTGATTATGCTACATATCTGTAATGATGAAATATTGAAGAAGTGTCGACGAATAAGGTAAGGAATAATGAGTAGTGGTTAGGGACTCTGGTTTGTGAAAAAGGTTGTTGGAAACCAAGAATCGTACTTTAAGAGTTATGAAATGTATGTAAATGTGTGAATGTATTACAATGCCGATGAAAATTTTTTGAGCACTGTTATATTCATAGGATTTTCTTTCTACAGATTTGTAACCCAAATTCTCGACCTGTGAAATATTTTTATATGAGACTGTCACTGTAGCAGAAACTGGTGTCGTAAATATTTCGGTAAGAAAGTTAAGTGACCACATGCACCTAATGTGTCGTGGGCACCCAGCTGGGCGACAGTCGCCTTGAAAAAAGCCATTAGCCTGTGCCTTCCAGAGGGACAGGTGGGGAAAAAAAGGGTGGCCATTTCCTCGCTATTGACATTTCTTTGTCGAAAGCATCACAAATACGACACGCTCAAACTTGAAAACATATGATAACACTGTGGCGCTCTTAATTTATTATATTTACTGAAAAGTGTAATGAAATGACGAGAAATATTTGATGTCTATACACCTTATTATGACTACTGTCTTTCTAGTTGAGAGATTTTCTTACTACCTTATGAAATGCCATATGGCTAATGAATGATGTTTCATACCTTCCTTTGTACATATTTGCTGATTTTCTTTAATATCTAGTTTCTAGCGGCACTGTAGCATTGATTAAAATAAAATTTAATAGATGTACTAATATAAATATTTTATGCCGACAGATCCAGTAAATAATGTTATGATCTAATCAAAAAAAAAAAAAAAACGAAGGAGCATAAAAAGACATTTCCCTTCACAGGAATTGCATACAGAATTTTCTTTTCAACTACTTGGTAATTTTTTTGGTAGAATAACTTATTGTGGTGCACCACTTTAATTACTTAGACATTAAGATGTGATTATACATTTCCCTTATCTGCATTGTTATCTTTAGTGTACTATTTTTTCTGCTTGAGCTATGTCATGTATAGATATATGTTTTTTTATTTGCTGCTGCTGTTTGCCAGGCATAGTGCTACTGAATTTTAATTTGTGTTACTCTGCTAAGCAAGATTTATTTTTCTTGTTTGCTGCACATTGCCTTATATTAGTTGTAATATTGCAATTGCTTTGCTAATTTCTATAATGCTGCTTCCTTTGCAAATCTGCATTTTTTGTCATTGCTGTGTGTTAATTGTTTTCTGCTGCTGCATTGCCTCGTCCCTTAGTTTAGCATCTGAGCTCAGTAGATTTAAGTTAGCTTAAGAGGGGGTAGACTACATAAGAAACTGACTATGGACAATAGGGAAAAAATGGATTGAGAAGTTATATGAAAAATATTTGGGCCAAAATGAGTATTGTACACTGAAAAATAATTATTTTGAAAAAAAAAATGAATAGAATACAGAAAGCAGGTATAGATAGGACTTTTTGGGAATAATGACGAATGAAGGGAGATCTCCGAGAAGTAAAGAAAGTTTTGTCTGCAAAATACTGCAGTAAAAGAAACCCTGTCCTTTCCTTGTGTTATCCCACTATGTGTTTGTGTTCCCTTGTGTATTTGTGTTTTTCCTGTCTTTATGTGTTTAGCTAATAAGATTTATGTTGTAGAATTTTTCAAATACTATGTTATTTATCTTGTAAAGATGTTTAGACATTATTTATTCTGTTTGGTTTTAATGCTCATGTGTAAAGTTGATGTTTCAAAATTTATTCTGATCTTTTATGTAGGTACTCATAATTCCTGTAACAATGATGTATATGTTTATTTTTATTCTTTTGTAAAGCCTGTATTGCTACAAATGTTATCTGTATTGTTATGTTCTTTAATGATGTATTTTGTACCTTTGTTACTGCATTTTTATGTTACCAAATTCTAATTGTTACCAGTTCTTCAAATTAAGTATCATTTCACTGCACACGTTTCTGTTGGTCATAGTATATGCACGGTATGTGAGAAGTTGGGACTGTTAGTGCTTGCACGTGTGTTAATAATTCATCAAGGGACTGGATAACAGCATTGCTGGTTCTAAGGACATTTCAAACAAATTTTTTTGTGAGTGGACAAGTGGTGGTTTATGGACTTGCTATATTCTCCGCAAGACTCTTCGATGGTGATTGTGCACCTGCACAGTCGCAATAGATGGCTGCTGGCCGTCTCTACATGAACAACAGTGGGTCTGCATCTTTGATGACCCAGCAATACCATTATCTCTACAAGGACTACAGTGGGTCTGCATCTTTGATGACCCACCGATACCATTATTTCTACAAGGACTACAGTGAGTCTGCATCTTTGATGGCCCACAAATACCATTATTTCTACAAGGACTGCAGTGGGTCTGCACCTCTGGTGACCCACCAATACCATACTCTCTACCAGGACTACAGTGGGTCTACTCCGTGATGACCTACCTACCAATATTCTTCAAAACGTCAAATGACTCTGCTGTGGGTTTGCTCTGTTGTGGCCCATTACCTGTCTGCATGTCAAGAGTCAGCACTGTCGTTCCGTTGGAAGGACACTACTTCTTCAAGACTGCATGGAAATCCACCACTTCTGTGTGCATTCTCTTTTACTGTTCAGACTGAAAAAAAAGAAAAACACTGTAATTTTACTGTGATGAATCAGGACTGTCTTTATAGACTGTGAGAAAATTTTAGCTTTTGGCCAACATTGTATCAATAAGTGCGTGCATTTGATATCTTTGTTATTGTAATTGTGAAAAATTTTATCAAATCATTATTGGCCACTGCCCAAAACAATTTGTAAAATTTTTTGTGGGGAGCATGGGGGCTATATAAGTAGGCTGTTTATGTTTTCTTATTGGCAACGTTACGTAGCACTCTGGCTGTGCTGTGTGCAGTCTGTGGGTAGTTTGCATTGTTGTCTGCCATTGTAGTGTTGGGCAGCGGCAGCTGGATGCGAACAGCGCATAACGTTGCGCAGTTGGAGGTGAGCCCCCAGCAGTAGTGGATGTGGGGAGAGAGATGGCGGAGTTTTGTAATTTGTCATGAACTGCTACATATATTATGACTATTAAGGTAAATACATTGTTTGTTCTCTATTAATATCTTTCATTTGCTAACTATCCCTATCAGTAGTTAGTGCCTTCTGTAGTTTGAATCTTTTATTTAGCTGGCAGTAGTGGCGCTCGCTGTATTGCAGTAGTTCGAGTAATGAAGATTTTTGTGATGTAAGTGATTTCTGAAAGGTATAGTTTAATGTTAGTCAGGGCCATTCTTTTGTAGGGATTTTCGAAAGTCAGATTGCGTTGCGCTAAAAATATTGTGTGTCAGTTTAAGGACAGTCCTGTATAATTGTTCAAAGGGGACGTTTCAGAGATGATGGTCAAACGATTGCAAAACTATTGATGGCTCTAGGAGCTTTCATGATGAACATTTGTCGTCAAGAAACACCTGATCGAAAATGTGGAAAGTATATCTGCATCACTGTAAGATGTAATTTTTGCTGATGTTGACCTGCTGAATTACTCACGAATTCGATAGACCATGTAGAATACCAAACGGGTGGAACAAAGTAATGATAGGCTCATCGTTTCATCTGTGGCAAGATCAGTGACAAAGAAGTAATTCAACTGGACATAAGTGAAAAAGGTAGAAACCAACAATGTTATGAGTCACTCTGGCGCCAATGTCTTAACTTCAAAAACATGGTCGGTCATGATGTGGCATTTGTTTCCGTCACAGTACAATAAGAAAAACTAATTACCATTACCCTGGTGTTTCCCCCAAGATAGTCTACACAATGCTGGTGTTGCTGCACTTACCTAAATGAAGCTCCTAACATCAAGTTGCGAGGATCTGTGCGTGTGTATGGTATGAACTGAGGTATCTCTTTTTCTCTCGAATGCGGTACCCATCAGTTGGCTCCCATCGTTTAAACTCAGTCTACATTCACTTATGTTTATAGTGCTCGAAAGATCCGGCATACCGGCCACCCATAAGAGAGTATGCCAAGCCTGTTAAGGAACAATCCTGGCATTCATCAGAAGTGATTTACTGAGTTAGTTAGTCGGTTAGTTATCTATTCTACAAATCAATTTTATGATTTACGTTACGACATGGAACTGTATACGCATACAACATATATTTAAAATAATATAAATAAGATACATTCTTACTATTTACAGATTTTTTTATAAATAATTACTCTTACTCAAGAAGGAGTTTTTAAAGAAAAATATCTTTATCTAAATTTGAACTCATTCGCGCTATCGTCAGATATTTTATTCTCGTGGGTAGACCGTCAGAAGTTTTATCGCTGCAAATTTCACCCCAGCTGGATTACATCACTGCGAAACAGAGATTACGAAGTCAGATGGTAGATTGCAGAGTGTAACCAGGAGCAGATACAGATTCAGATAACAATTTTGTAATTTTGAAGAGTAGCGTGGACTTTAAGAAAAATAAGAAAGAAAAAAATTGAATGTGGAAATAAGTGAGATAGTGAAATACAAAGGAATGATGAGATGCATTTGGATTTCTCAGAGGCTGTACATACATCAATAATGGATATCACAGTAGGCAGTACAGTTGACGATGAATGGAAATCTCTGAAATGGGCAATTAAAAAAGCTGGAGATTCAAGCATATGTACAAGCCTAAGACAGGAACACAGCAGTACAAGTCACTGAGGAATGAATTAAATAGAAAAAAAACAGGAGAGCTAAACCTGAATGGCTGCAGGAAAAAATGTGACGATATCGAATAAGAAATAGTCGTAAGAAGAACCAATTCAGCATAAATAAAAGTTAGAACAATCTTCACTGAAAGTAATAGTGAAAGTGTCAACATTAAAAGCGCAAAGAGAATTCCACTATTAAAGAGCAGACAGAAGCTAGGCGCAACAGGTACACTGAAGGCTCCTGCGAGTGGGAGGAACTGTCTAATGATGTGACGTAAAGAGAAATCTTAGCCTGGATGGAAGATATATGTGACTCAATAGTAGAGGCAGAATTTAAAAGAACTTTTAATGACCTGAGATCAAAGAAAGTGGAATGTTTGCATAACATTTCTTGAAAATTTTGAAATTCATTGGGAAAAATGGTACCCAAACAATTATTGAAGTTACTTTGTGGAATCTATGAGACTGGTAATACATCACACTTTCGGATATATATCACCCACACAATCCCGAGGATAGTAAGGACAGAGAAGAGATTAAATTATAACACAGTCAACGTAACAATTCAGTCATGTTGGTGATGAGAATAATATACAAAGGCATGGAAAAGAAAAATGATAATCGGAAAGTTAAAAGCATCAGACAGTTATGAGTAATTCGATTCGTGGAGCCAGAAAAAAAAGTATTTGTCAATGTAAAATCCTGCAGCGTTTTCCAGAATCTGAGGACAGTTTGTGTAAGCCAGAGGGAAAGACAGGTGATATACAGTACACTCAATAATACTGGAACATAAACAACAAGAAATACTGGGATTAAGAAGTGTGCAAGATAGGGCTGCAGTCTTTCGCCACTACTGTTCAGTCTATGCATTGAAGAAGCAATGACGGAAATAAAAGAAAGGTACGGAAGTGGGATTAAAATTCACGTCAGTGGAAGATATATGTGATCTTATAGTAGGGCAATGTTTGGCAGAGCTTTGAACGACTTTAGATCAAGTTAGAGTCGTTGATGAAATTGCTATCCTCAGGGAAAGTAAAGAATAATTACAAGGCCTAGTGAATGGAATTGTGAGACTATAGTTACATGCTCAGCATACCCCTACGATGCTGGTAAGTTCTGTAGCCAGTGACCTAACCAGTAAACAGATCGCCTCTCCCACGAAATCATGTGAAATTAGCTAACGAAAACGTCACACAACGGAAACTACCGCGATTCCGAGTGATAACAGGGATGGTTTTACCAAACAAGATAACATGGGTCCATATCTCACACAGTATATTAATCCTCGTAAGATATTCGGAGCTATTTTGAGCCAGAAGAATTTTTGAAGAAGAAGTTATTTTGGAGCTTTGGTTTGGCATCCACAGAAATGGTACTTCTCAAGCTGTTCGAGTCTTTTTGGACTCTGTGTATTTTAATCTTCATTATTACATCAAATTCTGACAATTTCCATTTGCCAACAATTGAACGTATATGGAGCAGTAAGATGGCTATAAAAGAGTGAAGTCATTGTTATTTCGAACAATAGAATGTCTTTTTCTGTGGAAAGGAAGGAAAGGGAATGTGAGTCATTGTTTATACGTGCAACCAAATCAGTTTGTACAGTGATTCACTTCTACTCAGCCACTAGGTTTCTACCTTTACATTTCATATATTTTGTAAGTTTTTTCCTCAAGATAATGGGCTCTCTGCAAGATGACGAAATAGCAGGCATACTGATGAACACATCTAATAGTGATGAAGTAGTTTCAGAGGATGAAGATCGTGTTTCGGCCTGCAACTCTTCTTCCTCACTAGGAGGAGCAAATAATACACCAGAACAGCAAACAGCAAGCAGTGCAATTATGGTATCAAAGGATAAATCAGTTGAATGGAAGGCAGTACACCTACATCAACTGGGACAGCATGCAGTGTGTAATATAATTCAGCTGACCCCACGAACAACAAGATATGCCACTTTTTTGCATTACAAATGAATATTTAGCTTTCAAATTGTTCCTTCCTAATCAATTGAAAACATTATATACTAACCCATTCTAATGACAAAGGAATGTGTTTGTATGGAGTTATGTGAAAAAAATTAGATGTTCTTGACCTAGATGCTTATATAAGTCTGTTTTTATTAGCAGTAGTTTGAGTCAATAATGAGCCTAGTGAAAGTTGATGAGATGAGTGCAAAGGTCTCCCATTTTTCAGAGCTGCAATGTCACTAGAAACATTGAAAAATATATAAAGAGTTATCCAGCTTGATGACCCTAAGATAAGACTACAAAGATGTGAACAAGATAAGTTTGCACCTATAAGGGATTTCTAGGAGAAATGGGTAGAGATGACCTAAATTACACAGTCCCAATACATTTGTTACAGTTGACGAACAGCATGTTGCATTCACGGAAAATACTATTTTCGCCAGTATCTGCCAAGAAATCAGTCTCAGTATGGATTCAAGTTCTGAGTACTTTGTGACAATGAAATAAGTTATATATGGAGTATTAAACAATATACTGGGAAACAACCATTTAGTGTCCCTGAAAAGAATCAAGGCCTTAGGGTTGTAACTGACTTGTGTTATGGTTTAAAAGGACAACATTACCAGCGATAACTTTTTCACCTCCTACGAGCTAGGACAAAAGCTGATCAGGAGAAATATCACAATGATTGGAACTGTGCAGAAAAACAAGTCTTCCATCCCACCAAAACTATTGCAGTTCAATGGGACTCAAAATTACACATAAAGATTTGCTTTAAATAGAACACAACGCTTGTATCATGCACCCAAAAGAAAAGCAAATGTGTTATTGTGCAAAGCGCACTGCACCAAGATGCAAAAGTCAGTGTTGGCACGAAGGGAAAACCTCAAATTATTTTAGACTACAACGCTACAAAAGGAACTGTGGACACATTAGACAAGATGGTGGCAGTAAAGAGGGAGACAAACCTGTTCTTGTGTTCCCAAATATCATCCACGTATCTCCATATAACTTTTAGGTGCTATGCAAGGCAAGGCAACTTACCCTCAATGGAAAGCAAACACCCTACAGCAAAGAAGACTACTCCTACAAACTGTTGGCAAGGAGCTAATTGAGGGGGATATGAACAGACGAGGACATCCCCCCAAGAAGAAATGCTGAAAGAGTAGCTGTAGAGAAGAGAACACAGTTTGAATGTGCACTCTCCATATCGGAAGAAAATAATCCTAGGAGTAAGGAGGACGGCGGATGAAATCTATGTGGAAAAAACTGATAACGTAAGTTAAGTGAAATGTGTTAAGCATGAAAAATTTACTTCAAAAAACAGCTTACATTGCATCAGGCGTCGTGCAGTGACATCAATGCCTATAATTATAATATTCGATTATTGCATTGGTGTACTATTCTACTATGCAATTTGAAAGATTAATACATTAAACCACCTAAATTATAACTTTATTGATGATTTCAATAAACAAATGTCAAAGTATACCTACAGGAAACAGAAAAAGGTCCTTTTTTGACAGGAACATCTTAAATGTATGATAGAAAGATTAAAGAAGAGTTTCACCTAACTACCGAATGAAACTAAAGGTCACACACTAGTTAAGTTTACTACAAAAATGCAAAAATTCGTTAAAAAACATGGCCTGAATTTAAGTCAGTATAGAAAGCACAATGATTCAATGAGATATGCAAAAGACCTTGTCAGAATTGGATAGAAATGGGATTGGGAATAACAAGATTAAAAGTGCCTAAATAAATGTCCATGATTGTAATGCTACTATACAATGTGATTGAAGACCAGGTCAGAAATATCAGGCCCAGAAAGTTATGTGCAAACACAAGTTCCCTCCCCTAAGCATATAGCAAGTCAAGAGAACTGCATTGTGGATTCAGTTAACCCAAATAAATCTCCAAATAAGCAAGTTTGTGGCCCCTCATCACGACATGCGCAACTGCTGCACATTCTCTTCATACCCGTCGAGTTCTCCCATAGTGGGTGACTGAAATGGTGGCTGTGGACTCTGAGTCTAGTCATGGCACATGCATCCATTTTGCAACAGAGTGCAAACTCAGCAAGACATCTACATCTACATCTACATCTATACTCCGCGAGCCACCTTACGGTGTGTGGCGGAGGGTACTTATTGTACCACTATCTGATCCCCCCTTCCCTGTTCCATTCACGAATTGTGCGTGGGAAGAACGACTGCTTGTAAGTCTCCGTATTTGCTCTAATTTCTCGGATCTTTTCGTTGTGATCATTTCGCGAGATATATGTGGGCGGTAGTAATATGTTGCCCATCTCTTCCCGGAATGTGCTCTCTCGTAATTTCGATAATAAACCTCTCGGTATTGCGTAACGCCTTTCTTGAAGTGTCCGCCACTGGAGCTTGTTCAGCATCTCCGTAACGCTCTCGCGCTGACTAAATGTCCCCATGACGAATCGCGCTGCTTTTCGCTGTATCATGTCTATATCTTCTATTAATCCAACCTGGTAAGGGTCCCATACTGATGAGCAATACTCAAGAATGCTACCTACTTATTTATTTAAAGAAGGATACCTCACAGAGGCAAAGATGGCTACTAGGTGCCCAGAGAAGACGGTTCTACTGGGTTCCCAAAGCAAGACTGTTCTCTGCTGAGCTCGCAAAGTATACGTGTTCTCTGCTCACTGTTGTAGAAATAACGTTGGTTCACCCACCATCATATTCTTTCTAGCCAATTACGACAAAGATTGCGAGTGCCAACCAACGAAAAATTCAGAAATATGTTACGACAAACCCTTCTGTTATGCATTTTGACTTGATTGACCAATGATGTAAATTGTCTCTAAAAGTGTGGCAGAAATTTGGAGTACTCTCCACCAAAAAGCGTGATTTTTCCACCCTAGGTAATGAGAAGGGATGGCATCTACACACAAGCAAGCTCTTCCCCCGGCTACCAAAATAATTTTCGTGAACCAGTCAGAGTCCCTGGTTCAGAACATCTAGCTCCCTCCTTCTCGCCACAGCATCGTCTTTCGCTTTCGGAGCAAGTCATTTTCTTGCCATCCCACAGGTTCGTATGTGTTTAAAAATATTCTTAAGGCTCCTCATGTTTCACAGTCTCCTCGTTTTGTCAGGACGGTCTCACTTGTCAGAGCCTCGGTACAATCCAGCCTTCTGTTGGCCTACAGCTGTGACTAACACCATTTCTCACACAGATTTCAGAGAGAAACACATTTACGACCCTGTATCGTGCCCTTGCACTTAAATGTCCCATGGCAGCTCGTCTAACTTTCTGGCAGAAAGAAGGATTCCAAAGAACAGTACTAAAGGGATTAACAAGCATTGTAATAACTCATATTTGTGCATATTTAACTGCGTTGCTCATATTTTGCCTTTGTGAGGTATCCTTCTTTAAATAAATAAGTAGGTAGCATGTCAGTTTCGAAAAAACTCATAATAGAATGAACGGTGTAGTGAGTACACACTATGGACTGAGGCCGGCCGCTGTGACCGAGCGGTTCTAGGCGCTTCAGTCCGGAACCGTGCGACCGCTACGGTCGCAGGTTCGAATCCTGCCTCTGGCATGGATGTGTGTGATGTCCTTAGGTTAGTTGGGTTTAACTAGTTCTAAGTTCTAGGGGACTTATGACCTCAGATGTTAAGTCCCATAGTGCTCAGAGCAATTTGAACCATTTATGGACTGAGTGTAAAATGAAGAAAGATAAAAGTAATGAAGAGCAATAGGAGTGAGAGTAGCGATAAACTTAACATAAAAATAGGGGAGCAAGAAGTAGATGAAGTGAAGGGATCCTGAAACCTTGGAAGCAACAATAACACAGACGCAAGAAGCAAGAATGGCATAAAACGCAGATTATCACAGGCGAAGAGAGCATCTCTGGTGAACAGAAGTTTTCTAGTATCAAATATCGGTCTCAGTTTTGAAGAAGAAATTTCTGAGATTGTATGTTGGAGCACAGCATTGTATGGAAGTGAATCATGGACTGTGGGAAAAACGACAACAAGAGAGTCGAAGTCGCTGAGGTGTGTCTCTATAGAAGGGTGCTGAAAATGTGGTGGACTGATATGAGCACAAATGCAAAGGTTCTCCGTAGAATTAGCGGGGAAAGGAACATATGGAGAACTTACAAAAAAAGAACGGACAGGGTGACAGAAAAATGTTAAGATTTCAGCGAATAACTTCCACGGTTGTAGAGGTAGCTGAAGAGAGCAAAATTGTGGGGAAGACAGACGCTGGAATTATCAAGGTAACAATTGCGGACATTGGGAGCAAGTTCTACTCTGAGGCGAAGAGGTTGGCGGTCAGAAGACTGATGTGAGAAAATAGAACACCAGCTCCCCCCAGTATCAACATCTGATCTCCTTTGCCAAAATATTTACACATTAGACCTACTTCTTCTGTTAGCTGGCTAAGAATAGCACTTGGTTTTGCTAAACATATTATCTCGAAACCTGAACCTAAATTCCCATGTAGTTGATGAGATATATCCCTCCTGTGGCTGCTCCCAAGACGCGGGACTCTTGTTTTCCTGTCCTATACGTTTCATAAGATCTTTCCGTTGCAACCAAAATTCTTCTGCATCTCTATGAGGCACTTCTTTCTTTAATTCTGGTAGAAAAAGAAGTCTGTTGCTTAACTGACATTGGAATTTGTTACAAAAAGTTTCCCTCGTCTGCCCTTTGCTTGCCGGCTTTTCACAGCACCCATTCGCTTTTTGACCTTCAACTGTCGTGAAACAAATTTCGCGTCTTCGAACTCTGCCTGAAGGGCATAAATCTTCGTCTCCTCTTCCTCCATTTTCGGTGTTCCTGGGATGATGTACAAAGCTAAGAAAGATCCTCATTGAGCAACCCATTTTCTAACTCAGCTGCAACGCAACAGTAAAGTCACAACCTTCAGTTTTCGCAAAACAGTTCCTGTCGAACAAATCTGTGGCAACATCCACACTTGCCATACATGGCTAATTCATTTTATAAAGCTTTAACGTCAGCTACAATGAAAGAAAAAGAACAGATGTAATGAAACTGAAGTTTATGCTATTCTTCTCATATCATTCTCGCACATAAAACTTGGCCAAAGTTTTCGACTTTTGGTGAGAAGAGAAAAAATGCACTTTTCACATCGTTTTACCTTATTTAATCCGATAATAAAACGTACGTTACTGAAACTACGCTTATAGGCCCATTATATTTACAACAAAAGCTTGTAATCAATTAATAATTTAATTATTTACAGCAGCAAAATTTACATCGATCTCGCGGGCGCAGCGCTGCCAATTGGAACGTAAATTAACGGAACAAACGGAATTCAGAACGATCACTAGTGCACAACGCTACCAACTAAAACGAAAATTAACGGTACTAAGAGGAACGTAAATCCAGGTGTCTGTACATGGATTTAGATTAAACATATTTCGAATACGGCTTACGATATGAGCGCTATGAAGAACTTTATAATAATTATCCACTTACATTAAATGCTCAAAGCGACGAGCGTCATATTAGTTACGCAGCAGACAACAGGATACCATATCTTCTCTCTCTCTCTCTCTCTCTCTCTCTCT
Organism: Schistocerca serialis cubense; assembly: GCF_023864345.2. Taxonomy (NCBI): domain Eukaryota; kingdom Metazoa; phylum Arthropoda; class Insecta; order Orthoptera; family Acrididae; genus Schistocerca; species Schistocerca serialis. Next base: position 570,664,038 of record NC_064639.1, read on the forward strand.
CTCTCCAAGACTGCAACTATTCTCGAATGGTATCAATGCTGTACATATTCTCGCAGTAGGCTCATAGCGACCATACATCGATTTTACGTGTGCAGTACACTCGAAGTATACCTGCCAGGAGAAAGTCTTGATGTGCCAGGTCGCTGGAGGGAGAGGACTTCTCCATCTCACTGCTCTCTGCCTGAAGATATCGGTGAGATACGCTCAGGGCAGGAGATCGAAGTGCTCTGGAGCAGAGCCGGGCTGATATCACGTGGTCGAGAGCAATTGCAAAGGGACCATCTTCTGAACTTCAGACAGGGCGTTCTGCAGAAAGAACACACACGAGGCTTCTATTCAGACTAATTTTAGAGTGGCGAGGTCCAGTAACGTAGTGCACACCCCTTTGTAGCCACATTTGTAATGAAAATATCACCAGGCAACATGTCGAATAGAGAGTATGCGTGTTTTTAATGTATCGTGGGAACTGAACTCTGCTAATACTAAGACGTATGTTAACATACCAGCAGTAGAATTGAATAATAATGACTTCATATATACTCACAACACAAAAATGACATCGGAGAAACATACCCACAAACAAAACGGAATGTGAGCTGTGAGATGTCAATAGTTACATCCAACTACCGAGTTTCAAATCCACTGAACATGAAAAAATATCGTCTAATGCGAAAGCTCGCGATATTCAACTCACTTCCGCTTTTAGACGTCGTTGTTGTTGTGGTCTTCAGTCCGAAGACTGATTTGATGCAGCTCTCCATGCTACTCTATCCTGTACGAGCCTCTTCATCTCCGAGTAATTACTGCAACCCACATATCTCTGAATCTGGTTACTGTATTCATCTCTTGCTCCTCTCTCTACGATTTTTGCCCCCCGCGCTTCCGTACGGTACAGGTAGGTACCCGAAATTACAGGTATACGTGTAGTGACAGTGCTGCTATCATGGCATATAACCGTCAGTTGTTTATCGCACGGTATATGTACAAAACGGAAATAGTAATAACTAAAAAATTACGTAATATTAACAGCTTTTAGTTAATGGCTATTTACAGGTAACAAATTAATGCAAATTTCATTAACTTACTGGGGCGTATTTAGTAGCAGGAAATACATATACCTTCTCACTTAAAGGCAATACTTTCAATGCATATATGTCGTAGTACTTACATGTGTTTCTTAGTCATTAAAGGTGCTTAAATAAATTAAGGTGAAACTTGCCTGCTTAAACTGAATTTGCATTTCGCTATTGCACGTACACGACGTAAGCTAAAAATAGGTAGTACAGTATATTATCATACTTAGTGATTCAGCTGAGCTGTTTTCCTCAGATATTTCCTGAAGCATTTCACACATCGTAATTCTGTCTCCACCCTACCGAAATGAGGAAAATTCTCCGGTAAAAGACGTATAGTATCTCTTCATAGACTTGTTAATTCCAGAGATATCGGTATCGACACCGCTTTTTCAAATGAAACTGTAGTAGCTTCTGCTACTAGTGTCATAGTTCTGAAAGAGAGAAATTCAACGACGGGTTACCCTTCAAAACCCTGTTAGTAGTTTTGGAGAAATTAAGTAACTTAGAACTTTGAATTTACGTATTTTGGATATGAGATCGACTGCCTTCTTATGAGGAATTTTAGGATACTATATATCAGCCTAAAGTGGTGTTCCAGCTTGACGCACCTAAGAAAGACGACTTACAAAAGCGGTATAGTGGAGAAAAATTTAATTTAAAACTAAAACGTAAAACACTTAGCTACATGCGGTTGGACTGACACACCAACTGAAAGACAAAGGACGTGGCAGCTAGGAATCATCCACCCGCTAAATGCGGCAACAGTTCTACTCTTAGTTCTATCAGTACCTTGAAGAAACGTTCACGTCAGAAATTGGACAGATTTATAAAACAAGTAGCTGAGGTGCAAAGATTGTTAAATGAAAAGCTCACATCATGAGATAATGCCACTATATGCGTTTACATTGCAAAAGTACATCAGCAAAAATAATGAGAAGGAAATTAAAAAAATGTGGTTACAAAAAACTTCCTAAAAATTCCATTTATATCAACAAGTGTTCTAAATGTCAACAGTAAACTACAATACACGTTTGCAGTCGTCAAGTCAAGGAGCTCTGGGCAGACAAGAGAATTCTTCGACTACATTGCACATGCTGTAACAATGCGATGTTTTCAATCCTCTGCGAGTTTATTCCAGAGAAAAAGTACACTGTTGTCAAACGAAGCAACCGTGTAGGTCAGCTGAAAACGCCTTTATGCCCTTTCCAGCGAACAGGAAAATTTCGCGAGAGCACTTTCCTAGCCACAAGCTACTAGTGAGTCGGGCACCCATCGTGCTGATGCCACGTACTGTGCGTATATTCACGAATGATTTATCCGAATGAACCAGAAATCGGTAGATAGACGTGCATGTACAGAAAAATAAACGTTTGCATTGTCAGAAAAATAGAATAATTTCTTCTAGAGGAAGTGCTTCACAAACTGAGCAAGTCAGTAACAGGTTGGTCCACTACTGCAGTTTTTCATATTGGGACTGGTTGACAGACTTGTCGCATGTCTTCTTCCGGGATATCGTGCCAGCAATATAATGCCCGCCTATAAAAATGACAATTTCCACTGCTTGTCTTCATGCTTGTTAAAACTCTACCTTGGCCTGCAAGCTCACCAGATGTCTCCCCAGTTGATAACGTTAGGATAATTACGGGCAAGGCCTTCTAATCAACTAGGAGTTTTATTGATATGACACGCTAATTGTACATAATTTGGCACCATATCTGTCAGGGGGACATCCAACAACTCTGTTAATTATTGCCAGGCCGAATAACTGATTGCATAAGGGCCAGTAGTGACCCAACCTGTTACTGACTTGCTCAGTTTGTGAAGCACTTTCTCTTGAAGAAATTATCCAATTTTTCTGACAATGTAAATGTTTCTTCTCTGTATATGTACATCACATCTACCGATTTCCGCACCGTTCGGATAATTCCTTCGTGGCTCGTTGTTTCTCCGTCTTAGAGGGTATTTTAAGTGGTACTTCCTCCGGTAAGAAATTATGCTTATCTTTGACCAATTAAGGCTTCTTCGGCGAGATAATGAGCAGTCACATTTCTGCAAAAGCCCCGCACCAAATCTGTTTGCCACTGCCTCTGATATCCAACCTTGCCACAGAGAAAGCGGATCCTCAGCGGCCCAATAATGAATATTTCTTACACTCAGCTTTCCATGATTTAGAATTGTAACTTCATCGGTGAAGAGAATTCTTTGAAGAAAAAACCTATTCTGATGTCACATCAGAATTCCATGTGTCTTCTGCAATCCCCCTACTTAATCTGCTGCTGAAGTGACGCATGATAGAGATGGCAGTTGTCTGCGAGTAAAATCGAACCACGCTTGGCTGACTTATTCCAGAAGCACTCGCAATCCCGTTGGAGCTATTATCCAGATTATGAGTAACATGTATCAGACGTCGACGCTCTGAGGTACACACATCAAAAAAAGTTTTGAATCACATCGTTTCCCAGAACTCCTGAAGATGGACGTTGACTGTGGATATTATATCACAGACACAGCTCCTTTGACTGTTCAGAGATGCCACTAAACCCGCCAAAACATGTAAATAACTATGCATGAGCAGCGCCTATTAGACGGATGGGGGCCCAAAATCGATCAGTTCCAGTCATTCCACTAGGTAGGAGGTACAAAGGCTCGTGTTGTCTGTAGTTCAACCATACCTAGACGGTGAATACCGCGGTTCGATCGAGTCCGCTTGTTACTTTGTGCCAGGATGGGCTCTCAACAAGGGAAGAGTCCAGGCGTCTCGGACTGAACCAAAGCGGTGTTGTTCGGACATGGAGGAGATGCAGAGAGACAGGAACTATCGATGACACGCCTTGCTCAGCCAGCCCAAGGGCTACTACTGCAGTGCATGACCGCTACCTGCGGATTATGGCTCGGAGGAACCCTAACAGCAACGCCACCATGTTGGACAATGCTTTTCGTGCAGTCACAGGACGTCGTGTTACAACTCAAACTGTGTGCAATAGGCTGCATAATGCGCTACTTTACTCCCGACGTCCATGGCGAGGTCCAACTTTGCAACCTCGACACCATGCAGCGCGGTACAGATGGGCCCAGCAACATGCCGAATGGACCGCTCAGAATTGCCATCGCGTTCTCTTCACCGATGAGTGTCGTATATGCCTTCAACCAGACAATTGTCGAAGACGTGTTTGGAAGCAACCCGGTCAGGCTGAACGCCTAAGACATTGACAAGCGAGTGCTGCAAGGAGGAGGTTTCCTGCTGTTTTGGGGTGGCATTATGTGGGGCCGACGTCCACCGCTGCTGGTTATGTGGAAGGCGCCGTAACGGCTTTACGATACCTGAATGCCATCCTCCGACCGATAGTGCAATCATATCGGCAGCATATTGGCGAGGCATTTGTCTTCCTGGACGACAATTCGCGCCCCCATCGTGCGCATCTTGTGAATGACTTTCTTCAGGATAACGACATCGCTCGACTAGAGTGGCCAGCATGTTCTCCAGACGTGACCCCTATCGATCATGCCTGGTATAGATCGAAAAGGGCTGTTTATGGACGACGTGAGCCACCAACCACTCTGAGGGATCTACACCGAACCGCCATTGAGGAGTGGGACAATCTGGAGCAACAGTGCTTTGATGAACTTGTGGATAGTATGCTACGACGAATACAGGCAAGCATCAAATGGCTCTGAGCACTATGCGACTTAACGTCTGAGGTCATCAGTCACCTAGAACTTAGAACTAATTAAACCTAACTAACCTAAGGACATTGGGAAGGGAGTAAGACAGAGTTGTAGCCTTTCCCCGATGTTATTCAATCTGTATATTGAGCAAGCAGTAAAGGAAACAAAAGAAAAATTCGGAGTAGGTATTAAAATCCATGGAGAAGAAATAAAAACTTTGAGGTTCGCCGATGACATTGTAATTCTGTCAGAGACAGCAAAGGACTTGGAAGAGCAGTTGATCGGAATGGACAGTGTCTTGAGAGGAGGATATAAGATGAACATCAACAAAAGCAAAACGAGGATAATGGAATGTAGTCAAATTAAGTCGGGTGATGCTGAGGGAATTAGATTAGGAAATGAGACACTTAAAGTAGTAAAGGAGTTTTGCTATTTAGGGAGTAAAATAACCGATGATGGTCGAAGTAGAGAGGATATAAAATGTAGACTGGCAATGGGAAGGAAAGCGTTTCTGAAGAAGAGAAATTTGTTAACATCGAGTATAGATTTAAGTGTCAGGAAGTCGTTTCTGAAAGTATTTGTATGGAGTGCAGCCATGTATGGAAATGAAACATGGACGATAACTAGTTTGGACAAGAAGAGAATAGAAGCTTTCGAAATGTGGTGCTACAGAAGAATGCTGAAGATAAGGTGGGTAGATCACGTAACTAATGAGGAGGTATTGAATAGGGTGGGGGAGAAGAGAAGTTTGTGGCACAACTTGACTAGAAGAAGGGATCGGTTGGTAGGACATGTTTTGAGGCATCGAGGGATCACAAATTTAGCATTGGAGGGCACCGTGGAGGGTAAAAATCGTAGAGGGAGACCAAGAGATGAATACAGTAAGCAGATTCAGAAGGATGTAGGTTGCAGTAGGTACTGGGAGATGAAGAAGCTTGCACAGGATAGAGTAGCATGGAGAGCTGCATCAAACCAGTCTCAGGACTGAAGACCACAACAACAACAACAACAATGCTACGTACATCTACAGACAAAGAAGTGATTACAATTATGAAACTTTTCCTTTGAATGTAAAGAATGACAGTGGTGGAAAAACTCTTACGTTATTTGATTTTCAATCAGCTGAGCAAAACTCAATGCACTCAGACAGTTTTCTCTTTACTTATTCTGATCATCACTAAACTGACACACAATATTTTAGCGCAACGCGATCTGACTTTCAATAATCCCTACAGAAGAATAGCCCTGACTAACAATAACTTATACCTTTCATGAATCACTTACCGCACAAAAATCTTCGTGACTCGAGCTACTGCAATACAGCGAGCGCCAATACATCCAGCTAAATAAAAGTTTCTAACTTTATATAATTTTGTGACATCTGATTAAATAAATTTCCTTTTTGTGACGGACACTCGTCCAGATCGTCCGCTCATAGTAATCTCTCAAAACTCTGGTATCTCTCTCCCCACATCCACCACTGCTATCGGCTCACGTCGAACTGCCCAACGCTACACGATGTTCACCTCCAACTGCCCAACACTACACTAGCGAATATTCCAACAATGAGTCCAACCAGCCACAGAATGCCCACAGCGCAGTCAACGATTTTCATACAGAGCACTACGTGGCGTTACCAACATAAAAACCTAAACAGCCTACTTACACAATATCAGAAAAGTGGGTGATTTATTCAAGACAAACAACTTAAGAAATTGAGCAAGTCAATAACGCGATGGTCCACCTCTGGGGCTTACGCAAACAGTTATTCGGCTTGGATTTGATGGAGGAAGTTTGTTGTTGGAGCTCCTCCTGAACGATATCGTGTCAAATTCTGTGCTATTGGCGCAGACCACACAGGCTTGAATATTAAGCTCGTGAAGATAAATATTTAATTCTGAACGAAAAGTCAATTAAGTTAATATTAGACCGTAAGGAAGTTAATTAGAGTCTGTTTCATACTGTCTATTGAAGGTTTCTCTTGTTTCAACGTATTTCTCATAAGAAAAAGAAAACCAGTCCTAAGCGCTGGATTCCGCTTATTATAGACGTAGGTTTTCAAACAAAATTAAGCCGTTTGCTTAAGTATTAGGTGAAAAATTTAAGTTGCTTTAGTTACATATATATTTAGTTTTCGTACCTCTTCTGCGAATTAAAGATTTTAAGTTTTATCCTTTATTTCTTTTCAAAACGCGTTAAAGTTCATATCGCGCATACTCGATCTTGGGCCTAATTTTCTAGGTGTACAGGTTTTAACGCTATTTTTAACGCTCTTTTATGTGCATTACGTGACTCTGTTAATAGTATACACATATATTATTATTGCACATAACTTTAGAGACTCTTGTGATCTGTAGTTCATTAAATATTACTGTTAATGTTCATATAATTTTTTGGGAAAAGATTACGAACAATCATGACAGTGAAGTTTTTGAGCTATCGTAAGAAAGTTAGTTCTGGCATTCTATGGTGCTGTTATGACAGATGGTTACACTGGGGGGGGGGGGGGGGGGAATGTAGCAGCATGGGAACTGGGGATGTAAATGAGTCGCTTCCATGGTATTGCAAAGTTTGCTAAAGGGATAGGAAAATAGCTGAACAAGAAGTAAAGTTTAGAGTCCTTAAAGCTGAACTGGACAGTGTTAGCGAGGAGTTGATGGGGTTAAGGGGGAAGAAGGGTGAAGACAGTTGGGAAGTGGTAGCAAGGAACAGGGACCACAGAAAGGGAACAACATCTGACGGTTTCATCATTGGTACAAATACCAGATGTGCCTTGCTACTTCAGTTAAGTAAAGAAGAGGCTCCATGAAGAGAAGCATGTCTAGTTTCTCTTGATCCGTCGAAGTGATTTATCTTTTCTAAACCACCACCACCACTACACACACGTCAACTGCTCAGACCCAACTGGAGGCTTCATTTCCCCCAAGAGAGCGGATAGGTAAAAAGAGTACATTGAAGGCTTCTCTGAGGGGGAAGATTGCTGGCCGCGATGACCGAGCGGTACTAGGCGCTTCAGTTCGGAACCGCAAGACTGCTACGGTCGCAGGTTCGAATCCTGCCATGGGCATGGGTGTGTATTGTGCCCTTAGGTTAGTTAGGTTTAAGAAGTCTAAGTTCTAGGGGACTGATGACCTCAGATGATAAGTTAAAAAATGGTTCAAATGGCTCTGAGCACTATGGGACTTAACATCTGAGGTTGTCAGTCCCCTAGAACTTAGAACTATTTAAACCTAACTAACCTAAGGACATCGCACACATCCATGCCCCATGCAGGATTCGAACCTGCGACGGCAGCGGTTGCGCGGTTCCAGACTGAAGCGCCTAGAACCGCTCGGCCACACCGGCCGGCTCAGATGATAAGTCCCATAGCGCTCAGAGCCATTTGAACCATTTAGGGGGAAGATTTGTCTTTTGCGACAGGAGAAGAAACACGAGACGATTTAGAAGAGATAGGGGATCCAGTATTAGAATCAGAATTTAAGCGAGCTTTGGTAGACTTGAGATATAATAAGGCAGAAGGGGTAGATAACACTTCATCAGAATTCCTGAAATCACTGTAGAAAGTGACATCAAAACGACTATTCGCGTTGGTGTGTAGAATGTACGAGTCTGGCGACATACCATCTGACTTTCGGAAAAATAACATCCACACAATTCCGAAGACTGCAAGAGCTGGCAGGTGCGAAAACCAGAACAGTAGAGAATCGGAACATTTTGAGCGTGGTGCTACAGATGAATGTTGGAAAAAAGGGAACAATAACTGCTGATACTTTAAACACTTAGGCATGTTGCCATTAATGTAATCCTGTTCTGCACAGAAATAAGAATCAAACCATTACAAAGCATTTTCCTGTCCTCTATAAACCACCCAATAAATTATAGATTTTAACGTAAAATATCCTTCAGATCTGTGACCATCGAATGGTCACCAACTCTTATATCAGAACAGTAATTATTCCACATTCATATAGTAGTTTGTACATCTTCGGCGCCTTTTCATCTTTGCAGAGTTCTCAATTTTCAAAGTTGTGGTATTCTTTTTGAATCACCCTGTATATTCTGGTACCAGTAATAAATTTTCAGTAAACCTGAACGCAATTGTTCGGTTACTATTGCTAATTCAATTCGCTAAATAATTTTGAAAAGAATTTTATTAAGTGCTAATAGCATGTGTGTCTACTAATTTGTATTGAAACTGGTTCATTATCAGCACGAATAATCGTTCCTTGAATCTGCAAAGGTATTATCATCAGTATATGGATTGTTCTTGTAAACTTCTTTATACCACATACAGGTACAAGCATGTTCCAGGAATGTGAAATTACCACTTCCCATGCCTTCACAATGTCTCACACAGACCTGTTATTATTTATCCGTTCCTACAGGCAGTCAGTCGATGTTACTAAAGTTTCTGCAAGGATAGCAAAGCAAACATCCTACAGCAATCTAGATATTAAATTTATTATTTCTAGCCTTCAGTTCCTTGGTGAAGTGTGTTTTGTGTATCACACACCACCATATAAAGAAAATTGTTGAAAATACTATTCAGTAACACTCTCTCTAAAAGCTGATGCCCAAACGTACTATAATATCTAGTACAGCAGTGGTTGTTTTCGTACAGATATTTAATAATGATTTTAAAATTATTTTTGAGTAATTTTGTTAGAGTTTTGTATAATAATATTTATCGACGAAAAGTTAACTGTTATCATATGGAATATATCGAGTGTTAGGGAGAAGTATAAGTGCAGATATTTTTATTGGTGAAAGAGGGCACTGTGTTGAACAACATTACACCAGTATTTGTTTCTTTTGCAGATCGATAATTACAGCTGTTAGGAGTAGTATGTCTTTATGTTGGTTAGTAACTCCAAGTACATGTGGCAAGTTATTTTCCTCTGGGCAGCTGGTGAGATGTTGAAGTGTGGATAGTTGGACGCAAACAATTTAGTCTATACTGACAGGAAAACTGTTAGAAGCAGAGAAAAAAGAACTAACACAATGAAGTGGAAACATATTACGGTATTAATGATCACAATATATGCACTTTTACCTTGAACTCCCTGTGTTATGCACAACGTTCCTTCTGTCAGAATAAGCTCGCGTAGAGGATAGTAGATAACTCTGTACAGCTTATTCGCCGGCCGCGGTGGTCTAGCGGTTCTAGGCGCGCAGTCCGGAACCGCGAGACTGCTACGGTCGCAGGTTCGAATCCTGCCTCGGGCATGGATGTGTGTGATGTCCTTAGGTTAGTTAGGTTTAAGTAGTTCTAAGTTCTAGGGGACTGATGACCACAGATGTTAAGTCCCATAGTGCTCACAGCCATTTGAACCATTTTGAACAGCTAATTCATTTCCTTCCCAGTGCACAACATACATCGTCTGTGCTAAATCTAAGAGCAAGAACCAACTCTTTTTGCCAACTTATTTACTAAGGAAACTACAATAAACCGCCAACAGAAAACACACTCTTCAAAACCAACAATACAATAAAGATTCATTCTGCGAATCAAGCAAATAACAACTAATTCCTACAGTCACAGTTCCCATCGACTCTATACCAGTACAACTGTTCCACGACCAAGTCGGCTGTTAGCAGCTGGTAGCTAGCCTAACATGACGGAAGCTATGTATCACAATTGTTGCGGCAAAGAGGAAGGTCGAGGTGGCACACCGCTTGACCGGCCTATCTTCTCCGTATTCGGCGAGTCGAGAACTGCCCACTGAGCGGCCGGGCGCTGACTTATCTAGCCCCGGGCGCAAGGGTATTTCCGGGACTACACTCCTGGAAATTGAAATAAGAACACCGTGAATTCATTGTCCCAGGATGGGGAAACTTTATTGACACATTCCTGGGGTCAGATACATCACATGATCACACTGACAGAACCACAGGCACATAGACACAGGCAACAGAGCATGCACAATGTCGGCACTAGTACAGTGTATATCCACCTTTCGCAGCAATGCAGGCTGCTATTCTCCCATGGAGACGATCGTAGAGATGCTGGATGTTGTCCTGTGGAACGGCCTGCCATGCCATTTCCACCTGGCGCCTCAGTTGGACCAGCGTTCGTGCTGGACGTAAAGACCGCGTGAGACGACGCTTCATCCAGTCCCAAACATGCTAATTGGGGGACAGATCCGGAGATCTTGCTGGCCAGGGTAGTTGACTTCCACCTTCTAGAGCACGTTGGGTGGCACGGGATACATGCGGACGTGCATTGTCCTGTTGGAACAGCAAGTTCCCTTGCCGGTCTAGGAATGGTAGAACGATGGGTTCGATGACGGTTTGGATGTACCGTGCACTATTCAGTGTCCCCTCGATGATCACCAGTGGTGTACGGCCAGTGTAGGAGATCGCTCCCCACACCATGATGCCGGGTGTTGGCCCTGTGTGCCTCGGTCGTATGCAGTCCTGATTGTGGCGCTCACCTGCACGGCGCCAAACACGCATACGACCATCATTGGCACCAAGGCAGAAGCGACTCTCATCGCTGAAGACGACACGTCTCCATTCGTACTTCCATTCACGCCTGTCGCGACACCACTGGAGGCGGGCTGCACGATGTTGGGGCGTGAGCGGAAGACGGCCTAACGGTGTGCGGGACCGTAGCCCAGCTTCATGGAGACGCTTGCGAATGGTCCTCGCCGATACCCCAGGAGCAACAGTGTCCCTAATTTGCTGGGAAGTGGCGGTGCGGTCCCCTACGGCACTGCGTAGGATCCTACGGTCTTGGCGTGCATCCGTGCGTCGCTGCGGTCTGGTCCCAGGTCGACGGGCACGTGCACCTTCCGCCGACCACTGGCGACAACATCGATGTACTGTGGAGACCTCACGCCCCACGTGTTGAGCAATTCGGCGGTACGTCCACCCGGCCTCCCGCATGCCCACTATACGCCCTCGCTCAAAGTCCGTCAACTGCACATACGGTTCACGTCCACGCTGTCGCGGCATGCTATCAGTGTTAAAGACTGCGATGGAGCTTCGTATGCCACGTCAAACTGGCTGACACTGACGGCGGCGGTGCACAAATGCTGCGCAGCTAGCGCCATTCGACGGCCAACACCGCGGTTCCTGGTGTGTCCGCTGTGCCGTGCGTGTGATCATTGCTTGTACAGCCCTCTCGCAGTGTCCCCAGCAAGTATGGTGGGTCTGACACACCGGTGTCAATGTGTTCTTTTTTCCATTTCCAGGAGTGTATTTGCACACACCTCATCGGCAAGAATAGTTCGACGGACGTCGCCCCCCTTTCCTCTGCTGTTGGTTGATGCCCTCTTATGGACGGTGGCCGCACCTACGTGTTTGCTGTCAACTGTGGTACTTGCTGGTAAAAACACGCTTGGGCCGGACAGACTTCGAAGCGGAGCCAGCAACCCGCATCGATAGTCTGTCTGCGGTGTTGCCGCTGCAGTAGGCATTTGTGGTGACTGCAGCAGTCTGTTTTTGAAGAGTTTATCTTTGGTAAATAACGGGTCATTAACAAATGTAAGAAAGGCACTACACGTAGTAAATGAGCGCCCATTTGGAACAATTTGATTGCAAACAATTTGATTGCACAGGCTATGTAATAACACCATTTTCGAAAACAATGATGAAATTGCCGAATAAACTTTCACGCTGCAGCGTAGGGTGTGACAGTTTGAAACTTGTGGTGATTTGAAATTTTCTAGCATAAAAAAGCCGCATGCTGGACTGGGACTGGAACCTAGGACAAAAGCTCAGCAAATGAGCTATCCAAGCATGACTCATGAAGCGCTCTCACGCCTTTACATCAAGCAATACCTCTTCTTCTAACTTCCAAATTTCACAGAAGTATTCCTGCATACCTTGCAGATCTAGCACGTCTGAAGAAAGGTTACAGCGGTATGTGACATAGACACAGCTTATACGCTGAAGAGCCATAGAAACTTGTACACCTGCCTAATATCATGTACGGCCTACGCAGGCACGCAGAAGTGCCGCAAAACGAAGTGGCACGGAGCCTGTTCCGGCGTAACATTAAGCGCCGGATGTCAGCATGGAACGTTATCGCAGAGAAGGCTGTGAAACGACGTCAGGCCATAGTCACCTGACTAGGACCGTACCACGACAGGAGCGGCCTCTGTATGAAGAGAATATAGCCGCCGTTCCAGCCAGCCTCGGCCGGACAGTAGAAGACGGACCCTAGCAGAGAGGCCAAGACGAGCAGAGATCTTAACGATAGCAGTGGCTTATGAGCGAATGTGACTACTTACATGGACATGGTATATAGTGAAGGACACTGACTGTCTGCATGTCGACCATCGCTTGCAACAACCCGTTGTAAATCCAAAGTTAAGTAATGCCAATCTTCTTTATTATAACAAAAATTATTAACGTGATTTGCTTGAACTGTTGTATAGCTATCCGAGAAAGCAGCATCCTTTAGGCGCCGTATAAGAGACGAGTGGGCAGGATCCCACAGACTCGGCTAGTGTCTGAAGTAGTGCTGGACGGAACCGACACCAAGAACCCTGTAGGGCTGTTTGTAAATCCGTAATAGTACGAGGGGCTGGACAACTCTTCTGAGCAGCACATTACTAGGCATCCAAGATATGCTCAGTAATGTTCATGTCTGGTGAGTCTGGTGGCCAGCAGGAGTGTTTAAACTCAGGAGGGTGTTCCTGGGACCACTCTGTAGCAATTCTGGACGCGTGGGATGTCGCATTGTCCTGCTGGAATTGCTCGTCAGAATGGATGCAGAAGAACAGACAGGATCTGCCCTCAATCCGTCAACCTGTAATACTATACATTGAGGAAACACTGCAGCACATAGAACAACCCAAGATGTTGGACTACGGGTGTGCGAATTGGACATTGTTCAAGGAAACGCTCGATAGCCACATCCCACCCATACACGAAATTAACGAAACAGCACAAATTGACGAGGCAGTAGAAACCCTCACTAACGCCGTCCAGGACGCAATGGCAAGCACCATACCTGATCGCACCTCACAACAACACAGTGCGGCCATGCCCCAGGAAATCCTGGGCCAAATCTCAATGAGGAATCGCCTCAGGAGACAATGGCAGCGCACTAGGCGTCAGTACTTCAAACGGCACATTAACAGGCTACAGGGCATCATACAGGATAAAATACAAACACATAGATCACAACAGTGGATCCAAAAACTCGAAGGGCTGGACACCGCATGACCTGGCGTGTGGCAACTAGCCCGACACATCACCAGGGAGAAAATATATACCCCAACTCTTCAAGGGACTAACGGACCTGCATACTCAGCAGAAGAGAAAGCAGAACTAATGGCCCGCACACTCGCAGCGTCATTCACACCGAACCTGGTACCATCAGATCCAGTGTTCACACTTGCTACTGATCAAGTGATTACACGCATTCTAGCCCAACCATCGCGCGACGACATTCGACATGCTAGCACAGCCGAAGTCTCCTGGGCTATAATGCATTTCGCTGCTAGGAAAGCCCCTGGTCATGATGGCATTCAAAACCGTGTCATCCAGGAGTTCACGGATAAAGCTACTGAGTACCTAACACACATAACGAATGCCCTACTAAAACACCAACACCTCCCCTACTTTTGGAATACGGCCAAGGTCCTGATGTTCAGGAAGCCGGGGAAAGACCACAGCCTCCCACAAAATTACCATCAGCCTTCTGAGCTCGCACAGTAAGATTGTTGAGAAGGTGATTCTCAACGCATCACTAGGCACTGCATAACAAATGACATCCTGAGACCGGAGCAATTCGGAGCAAACAAAGATACAGGGGCGGTGTTCCTGGACATCGAAAAGGCTTTCGACCGTCTATGGCACAACGGCCTCATTCGCAAACTCAGCGACGCGGGATTCCCCGGCGGGCTGGTGCGTCTGATACACTCATACCTCACAGACAGGAGTTTCAACACTGACGTGCAGGGAAAACAATCAACACGACACGGTATACACGCGGGAGTACCCCAGGGAAGCATCCTAGGGCCCCTGCTGTTTAACCTCTACATAAACGATCTCCCAACCACACACAACACAACGATGGCAATCTACGCGGATGACACAGCCATCCTCGCGCAAGATTGGAAACCATCAAACATTGCGTCACGCTTACAGATTGCACTCAGAGTGGCTGAGCCTTGGTTGAAGAAATGGCGTGTTAGAGTAAACGTCGACAAGTGCGAAGCCGTTCTGTTCACTAGAAGACCGAAGCAACTGCGCAGACACCGATATTGCAGACGAATAACTCTACATGCACGCCCAGTACGTTTCCGCGAGAAAGTCAAATACCTCGGTGTCTAGCTGGACCGGAAATTACTCTGGGGGGACCACATACAAGACATGACCAACCGAGGTAGCGCGAGGCTCAAACAGCTCTACCCTATGCTCAACAGGCGTAGCACACTGAACAGAAGGGTGTCGAGGTCCCTGTACATGACACTTATTCGACCCCTGATGACGTACGCAGCTCCTGTCTGGGGATACGCTGCACCTACACGGCTGCGCCGTCTACAGCTCATACAAAACAAAGTACTCAAAATCATAAGCAATGCTCCACGATACACACGCATCGGGGACCTTCACCGGGAATACCGACTTGAGACTCGCACGGAGGTAATCCACAAACTCACCACAAGACTATACAGAAACTTCAGACATTCGCAGAACCCGTTTATTCCGAATCTGGGGAACTACGACCACAACCATAGATGGAAACATAAAAGACCAAAAGACATACTTGTATGGACCTAACATCTATGGCCAAGAACACGCAAACACAACGGTACAGGTGAGCCTCTGTTAATCAGACGTCATTACTGGATATCCAGCACCATGCAGGGAAGCCGTACCGTACACTGCATGCAGACAAGGTCCACACATCCCCCACACAGTGAGATGATCTATGGCCGATCTCCCACTACTATATAACGATCTTGATTGTTCAGGAATGTAGCGGCTGCAGCAACTGGGATACATCGCCATCGCTTGCCACGGTAATGATGCATGATACCCATACTAAATAATCCAACCCTGCATGAACTATTGCAGCTAGTAAGCCACTACTGCTCTTACTACCCATCCCACTGTCGCAGAGGTTTTTTTCCCACGGCACAAGCCTTGGCACTTTTTTCCCTCTGCTCTTCAAATCGCTACCCTCACTCGCGTTTCGTCCACTATTTATCACCTGATGGACCGTGTTAATGAGTAGTCTTACCCAGAGGCACGGATAACATCACAGCCCAGCATCCTGTGGTCCACCCATTAGATAACTAACATGCTGACGGAGGTGACAGTAGAACTTTTGGTTTGGTCACCACGTTAGTGCGGGCGTGGAGGGGCCCCATCTCTTTACCTGTCAGAGTCGTATCTACGTAGACGTATCAGGGGTCCCATATCACTCCAATTGCGCACGCTCCACACCATTACGGAGCCTCCACCAGCTTGAACAGCCCCCTGCTGACATACAGAGTCTATGGATGAATGAAGTTGTCACAATACCCGTACACGTTCATCCGCTTGATACAATTTGAAAAAGGTCTCGGCCGACCAAGCAACATGTTTCCAGTCGTCAACAGTCCAACGTCGGTGTTCACGGGCTCAGACGAGGCGTAAAGCTTTGTGTTGTGCAGTCATCAAGGGTACACGAGTGGACCTTCGCTCCGAAAGCCCATATCGATGATGTTTCGTTGAATGGTTCGGACGCTGACACTTGTTGAGGGGGCAGTAATGAAGTCTGCAGCAATTTGTTGAAGGGTTGCACTGCTGCCAGTTTGAACGGTGCTCTTCAGTCGTCGCTGGTCTCGTTCTTGCAGGACCTTTTTTCCAGCCGCAGCGATGTCGGAGATTTGCTGTTTCACGGGATTCCTGATGTTCACTTTACACTCGTGAAATGGTCGTACAGGACAATCCTTATTTCATCTCTATCTCGTAGATGCTGTTTCCCATCGCTGGTGCGCCGCCTATAAGACCGAGCTGATATTTAATTAAATCTTGATAGCATGCCATTCCACCAGGAGTAACCGATCTAAGAACTGCGTCAAAACTTGTCGTCTTATATAGGCGTTGCCCTTACATAACTCTGTATTTGAATACGCATGCCTGCATCAGTTTCTTTGGCGGTTCAGTGTATAATCATTTTCCAAAAAGAATATAAACTCCGCAGTGTAATTAGCTCTGATTTGATATTTTCTGGCAGGTCAAGCGGTGAGAGAGCCTCGTTAGCAGTGCTAGTCCCAGTGAAACACAGTCTTCATCTTCCAGGAAGTTTCAGTGGTGAAATTATATGTTTGGTCTTCAGTGAAAGAGCGTATGTGGAAACTGACATAAAAGCTTATGGAAACAGGGAATGAAGGCGTTCTTGCATCATTTGAGTTTCATCAAGCATGTAATAGTGCCACATCGCATACGAATAAGACAGAAAATTAGACCAACACTTATAAAGTATAAAAATTATAATTTATTAGAGTCAAGAGAAATTATTAATCATTACTGGTATTAAGCTAAAATCGGAAACTTTAACGGTTTATTAGAGAATATGTACTATCCAATGTCCAGTAAGGCCAGCGATTGGAAAATCTTTGTGATTAAAGTGCTCTGGTATTGAAATCGCTCGTATGATGCACTATTAAAACCAGGTGTACAAACACCGTACTGTGGAATGAGTGCATCGTTAGAAATGATGTCACTATTTCCTGAGAATTCTCTCAACCAGACTGATAAGTTATTGCTTTATAATACTAAAATTAGACATTGTGAGTTGTAGCGCATTGTATTCTTCCGCACTACACAATACATAATTCTGCATGTCCAAGAAGTTTAAATGTAAAGATTTAATACAAAGACCCTTAACTAAAGAAGCCACTATAAGTGGAGCACAGTATCACATTGGACGAAGCCTGCAACAGAAATTGCACCTCGCATTTTGAAAACAACCATCTCGGGATTTACCTTAGTCGAAGTGAGTAAAGCATAGGAGCGCTAGATATACATGGCCGCACGCGAGTTTAAACACAGTTCCTCTTGAAAGACAGTCCATTCAGCAGATATCTGCTCCACATCGTTCGTTAAAGTATAGACTTCAGAACTGTCAGCAACGCACAAGAGGTCTCCTACCGGGAGTTTATAATGCGCAGTGTCAACGTTGCCATGTAACAGCGCTAGACAATGGAGCCAGACCCTGAAGCTTTGGGCTTTGTTAAAGTTCCCCGTATTGTGCTTCACCATAAACTGTGCTCTGGCATACGAGTAGCATATATAACGGGATGAGTAGCTGCATTTCTGTCAGTTTCTAGTTAACAATAGCCGTGAATGTGTAGATGGCTGTTCCTCCCTTAGAAAACATTTACGTTAATTGGACAGTGTGGTATCTTGATTTAGAAGTCTGCTAATTTTCTTTAAGAAGCTAAGCTCAGCTTAAAATGATGACGAACGCCCATTTTAACTTGTTGCAGTCACACAATAACTATAGTATGATGTGTGTGGACCACTGTTGATGGTGACCTACCATTCTGGAGGGAACGTTAAACTCGATGGCTCCCCTTGTTGCTCTTTACGAGGAGAAGGCTATGTGCCGGCACAGGATGTTACCCTACCCCTCCTATTATCATTTCCAGCACGAACATGACTCTACACTACAAACATACAGTCACACACACACACACACACACACACACACACACACACACACACACACACACACACACACACAAAATACAGTCAAATACATTTATCAGATACACCTCTGCACATAGCTCTCATACTACTCGAAGGAAAGATACCTGCGGGCGCAAAGGATAAGGAAAACCTTTTCGATTAGGCGGCTGAACGTGTCCTTTTCCTTCCAGCTATTAATGCAATACGACTCCACTTTTTTTAATCAAAGGTAGTTCTATATTCCAATGAAGAATTAAATTATACAGCTTCGTGAAACTCGTATAAATCGAAAATCACAGATGGAAATTCATCATAGCTTTTGCAGCCTAAAGTGAAGGACGTTTGTCGATTATTACGTAACAATTCTGAAGGACTGGAAATCGACCAATTGCGTCGGATCTGTGGTAGCAAATGTCATATATCTTAACTTGCCTGAAATTTTAGCCGCAGAACTGATCCGTGGCAAATGCAGCATTGCAGCTACATGTATTCTTGAAATAATGCTTTGATTTCTCGTTAACTATTCGATCACTTGAACAGAGTCTCTGATACACTGCGTTGAAAAATAAATACTGTGTTAACGGAGCCAAATTAACTTTTATAACAACACAATGTGAATGCCGTTGTATCGCGTGAAGTCACCTCAGACGCGAAATGATTTTCATTACAAGATCTGGACTGTAAATTCATCAAAAAGCAATTACATTTCTCAAAATTATTTGAAATTATGTTAAGTCCACATTTAATGTATCTTTCAGAACGATAATAAAAATACCGTTATGAAAATTTGCGTTGTTCTTATTACTTTCTCTACGCAAAAATTGTGTGTCTCGAGCTCTTTGTCTTTCAGTCTGACACGTTAATGTACTTCTTCGAGGTATAAACCAAAACAAATCTAGTTTCCTTATAATAAGATACATTGTAGCTCTTCAAAATGAAGATATTGAAAATTAGGAACAGTATAAATTTTGTGGTGACAGTGTCAAACGAACACAGAATTTGTTCCGTTTACTCTCAGAAGCCAAAAGTAAGTGAAAAAGCGACGCTAATAAACAATGTTTGTTGTGCCTGACGGTTTCGTTATTACTTTTCGTTTTCCACTGGTGACAACATCAACGACGTACCAGTTGCTGTAGCTGTCCGCTGTGCGCGTGTTACTGCAAACAAACTACCTGCAACGCAACACCGCGGAACGTTGTTACTTTTGTGTGTCGTTTCTACCGTAGCACCTGATCGTTCCGCTCGGTACGAGCTGATTGCAATTTCACAGACAAAGGAAAACTTTTCTCATGTGTGTGTGTCTACTTCGTACCTTTCCTAATGACTATGTATACATATGATTTTTTTCTTTCGTGCATATCTACGGCAAAGTTCCTTTCGATTTATATGAGTTTCATTGGCCTCCCTGTATAATTAATTTTGCATATCGTAAAAATTGCGTCTGTCTAGCTCTGCGTCTTTCACTCTGACCTGTTAGCATTCTCCTTCTAAACATACACTAAAAATATATAGTTTCCGCGTAATAAGGTAGTCCTAGTTAATCCAAATGAAGAAATTAAAAATTAGAAACTTATTCAAATTTTCTGGTAATGGCAGCAGACGACCACACAGTTACTCCTACAGAAAAGTGAGCAAAATAACGACGCCGATATACAACGCTATTTACAGACTTCGTTAGTACAACACGTTGATTTTCACTGCTGAGATCATCATCGACCTAGCAGCTGTCGCATTGTAGCTGCCTGGTATGTATGTTTTACTGCAAATGAATCATGTAAACATAAAAGCCCCCAGCGTGCAATTTCACAAAATGTTGTTACTTTCGTGTGTCATTTCTCTTATCGGTGCGCAGGGCAGAGGTTGGTAGCTCTTCAATTTTCGATGTTCAGGAATAGGATATTTCAATGCGTGATAGAGAATGTAACACCAGTGTTATGAATGTGAAAGCTTCTACTTCCTTTTACCACTCTTAAGGGGGTAGGACGTCAAACGGGCCGACTTGGAGCACGTGAGACACCACGGGACATTTTAATTTCCACTGTCTATACTTTTACAAATAAATTCATAAAACTTTGTCCGCGTAATAAGGTAGTCCTAGTTAATCCAAATGAAGAAATTAAAAATTAGAAACTTATTCAAATTTTCTGGTAATGGCAGCAGACGACCACACAGTTACCGATTCACACTAATAGCAGTAGTTGTTCAAAAACATAACAAAATAATTTTTTTACATTTGAAATTTCATCTTTTTTTACCTACTATTGGCTGCATGTGTTGCTATATGTACACTTTTCCTCATAAGTAAGATAGATCCTTGGATGAATATTGCACAACACAAAACATATGAAACTCTAGAATTTGTTTCATTTATGAAAAAATGAATGAGCTGCTACATTTTAAACTTCATATTTAGAAAAAACTCAAATTTTATAGATAATTTTCTCAAGTTTTACACAGTTTTTGGCTCTAAGCACTATGGGACTTAACATCTATGGTCATCAGTCCCCTAGAACTTAGAACTACTTAAACCTAACTAACCTAAGGACATCACACAACACCCAGTCATCACGTACACAGTTTTTAATAGATTTGGGAAATTATAGAGTTTCATACCCTATAAGTATAGTTTGTATGCTGTGCAAAATTCATCGAAGAATCTCTCTTACTTTTGAAGAAAAGTGTGCCTACAGCAACAAATGCAGCCAATAGTAAGTGACAAAATTATGAAATTTCACATTTAAAACAAACATATTTTGTCATGTTTTTTAATTTCCACTGCTATGAGTGTGAATTCTGAATCCTTCCTGGTCATGTTGACAAAGTTTTATGAATTTGTTTGTAAAAGTAGAGACAGTGGAAATTAAAAAAGTCCTGTGGTGCCTCTCCTTATCCAGGTTGGCCCGTTTGGCGTCCTACTCCCCCCCCTCCCCCCCCCCCCCCAAAAAGGGCTACATCTGTGACAAAGAAGTACCTTTCGAATTACATAAGGACCGTTGATATCCTTGTACAATTAATGTTAAAAATCGGTACATCAATTTTTGTGTTCATTTTTTCTATTTTAAATGCATTTATGAAGCCACGAAAGCAGTCGTAGCCATTAAATTGCATCTACAATAACAGCGTAGTGGTTTTGACAATTATCTCTCTCTCTCTCTCTCTTTTTAATTTTAGTACATTATCTACAGCAGAACGTTCTCCGTATGGTAATTTCCGAAATGTTATTAACAAAACTCATATTACACTCATTTCTATATTATAGTCTTTATCAAAGAACAATTAAAGATAGTGGTAGATATCTGAATATGAAATATCATGTAAGTATTGTAAACGAAATTCCAAATGCTCTAATTAATTTGCAAATACAAAAATGGGAACATAGGGTGATCTTATACTACATAAACTACTTAACAAGGACATTATTTTATAGTTGATGGTGTGATGTCACCATCGCTGTTTCAGCAAATATCACTGAAGAACAGGGCTTCATATCTTAGGGGAAAGTGTTGTACCTTGAGGACAGTGTACCTAGGAATACATTATGTTTCCTGGTCGGTGTTTCAATCTTGTGACCGATTATTTATAAGGGTATGAAGGAATGAGCACTAGAGATCAGCATAAGTAATTCGCGCCGTTTCCTACTGCTTTGTGTTGGTCATGAGATTGTGTTTTGAGCATCATCCGAAAATAATTTTAGTTACGCATATTTAATTTCTGTGTATTGTATTGAACTTGGTCGGAAGATGTTGTTCATTCTGCAGTTGCTGAATTTTATGGTGAGGAAAGTTTTATATATTTTTAAAAGTAGTTGTATAACGTGTGGACAGCGAAGCCATACCTCATCGGTCCTGCTCCAGACAGTACCTCGAAAAGGGAGGTCTTTTACCACAGAATATGGGATACTGGCAAACGAAATTAAAACTTTTTAATGATTTTAAAATTGGACTTCCGGAAATGTCCGAAATAACAGACCCCCACACATTGATATAATACGACCGACCTCCTGTGGGAATCTCAGAAGAGCGAATATGGAGGAAATGCACAGGTATTGCGGACAGGTGGTGCTCGATGGGAGTGTGAATCGGCCGCGAGGGGAGCCGAGTTAGTCTGTGCAGTTGCTTCAACACTGTGTCCTGGATGGCGCAGTGGTTACCGCACCTGTCTAGAAAGCAGGATATCCCGGGTTGGAATCCCGGTCTGGTACACAGTTTCACTCGTCGCCGCCGATTTCACTTGATGTCCGAATGCACCTGATAGCAATGATCCCTCCCCTTTCCCTTCCTTTCTTCCTCTCTCCACCTTCAATTTCTATAACATAGTCTTGTTACCGCCTCACGTGCCCGCAACGCCACCGCGGCGGTGGGCAGTGGTCCTAGTGTTTCGGCTTATCAGTGTAATTGCTCTTTGATAATCGTCTACCTAATTTGATTTCACTTACTGACATGTATTGGTATGTACAGTATAGTAATGATGCAATAGCCGGACTGTTAAATACAGTATTGACAAGATTTTTACCACTGCAGTACTTTTAAATTTCAATATAATATTTATATCTAGGTACCGACGGTATTGTGCCTTGGAACATATTTTGTCATTTGGAAAAAAACGTTACATTCACACAGTAAATTTTGTAATTTCAGAAAAAGACTACAGCACACGAAAAATGAATGTCATCTTTTAAAAGGGCATAAGAAACGGCTAGACGAAAAACTGAGAAGTATTCCAACGTACAACACTCTTAATTTAGCTCATGCTTCAACACGTCACATGTCGAAACAGACTTCTGTGTTGTTACACAAAATGTGACATTTTTACTCCAAACAAAAATTTCATTTTGTACTAGAAATCCTCAATGCCATCTGATGTTAGGCCTAGCTGTTGGGAAATAAACCATTCTTTCAGAAAGTGTGGTTGATTGTAGTTTCATTCTTCAGTGAGGCACTGACGGAAAAAATCGTAACACTAAAAATAATTAGTGTAGAGTCATGAAATTTCGGGAGTACATTTATCATGGTAACATATTTAAGTAATTAACACTGAAAGATAAGAAGTGAATGTTAGTGCGAGAGAAGCCATTGGAAATGTGAAATGCTGGTACATTAATAACCGGGGTAGCCGCCAGAATGTTGGATGTAAGCATGCAGACGTGCATGCATTGTGTTGCACAGGTGCCGGATGTCAGTTTGTGGGATGGAGTTCCACGCCTGTTGCACTTGGTCGGTCAATACAGGGACGGTTAATGCTGTTTATAGATGGCACTTGAATTGTTCGATGATGTCCCATATGTGCTCTATTGAAGATAGGTCTGGTGATCGAGCAGGCCAAGGCAACACGTCGACACTCTGTAGAGCATGTTGTGTCACAACAACGTAATGTGGGCAAGCGTTATCCTATTGGAAAACGCTCCCTAGTATGCTGTTGATGAATGGCAGCGCAACAGTTCGAAACACAGAATAGACGTACATAATTGCAGTCAGGGTGCATGGGATATTCACGAGAGTGGTCCAGTTGTCATACGAAATCTTAGCCCAGACCGTAACTTCAGATGTTGGTCCAGTGTGCCCAGCTCACAGACAGGTTGACAGGACGCCCTCTACAGGCCTCCTTCTAACCAACGCACGGCCATCATGGCAAATGGCGGTGGTGTGGGGGCGAGTGGAACACACGCTAGGGCGTCTGGTTCCCAATTGTTCTTGAAGTAACCGATCTGCAGCAGTTCGTTGTGTCACTGCGGTGCCAGCTGCTGTTCGGATTGCTGCTTCAGATGCAGTACGATGTGCCACAGCCAATCGCCGAACACGGCAGTCTTCCCTCTCCGCAGTGCCACGTGGCCGTCCGGAGCCTGGTCTTCTTGCGACCGAACATTCTCGTGTCCACCGCTGCCAGCAATCATGTATAGTGGCCACATTCCTACCAAGCCTTTCTGCAATATCGCAGAAAGGACATCCAGCTTCTCGGAGGCCTATTAAACGACCTCGTTCAAACTCAGTAAGGTACTTATAATTGCGTCTTTCTCGACTTAATGGCATTCTTGACTAACATCAACTCACCACGTCCATTCTCAAAGATAACTAACGCTCACGACCGTTACAGCGTGTTGTAACCCCGGAAATGCATGTCCTCCTACTTCCGTCTATTGTACTATAAATTTTTTCCTTATTTTGTTACCTGAAGATATGACATTTCTGTGTCTTTATATATTGTTATTGTTTTACTATATATGTCGATGTATAATTGGTTTGTTTTGTAAATACTATTTGTATTTTTACGCTGGGTCTTGCCTAGGGAAAGCTATGCTATCGAACGAATACATCGATAGGTCGTGTGGAGAACCGAAGTGTTTAGGATCTTTCGTAGTGTTAACTCTGCCGCGTGGAGCGCGGGCAGTGCAGAGGGAGTCTGGCTGGAGTAGTGCGGTGGAGCAGGTGTGTTTTGTGACGCTCCCGCGAGTTGCCGCGCTTTCGGGGTTCGGCAGCATGTAATTGCGCTCGACTTGCTATGTTAGTTTCTGACATGGTGTCGCGGACGGGAAGCGTTAGCTGGCACACATCAAGAGCCAGTTTCGGCTGGAGACCGTGTCGGGAAGAAGGCGCGCCAACATCCAACTTCTGTAACAGCTACGGCCGACAATGAGTGATTGTCGCCACCTACTCGACCGACGACTTCAAACCTTCAATCAATCAACAAGGAAGACTGGAAGCATGTAAAGTTTTAGAACTGTATGGCAGTCCTCAGCTTTTAAAATTGTCCCATTTGCCTCACAAAATTACAGCATCTTACCATGAACCTTTGTTGCACATTTCCCAATTGCTTTACCAAGCAGGATCCCTTCCTTTTCCGGAATGAACCCGAGTGTCGTTGAAATTCAAACGCCAGCATTAAAGCAATATCATTCCATTCCACAGCTTTAATTTCAATGTTCAGTTAAAGTATTCATAGCTGGCTACAATATTTAGATTACACAATCACAAATTAAGAGTTCGAGTTTTGTTACCATATTTTAGCTTACCTGTGACTGCAGCTCAGCTTGGTACGTACTAAATGTTACTATTGTTAATTGTTCAGATTCATTTAATTCAAGTTCAAAGTTAAATCTCTTATTTCTAAATTTCGTAGATTCAAGTAGCTTTTCAAATGATTGTTGAGGTAGCCCAAGACTAACCTTATTTTATTGAATTTCGTCGTGCTTCAGAAACGAAGTTCACTATTAATTTCAGTCACTAAATTAACTTTCAATATTCCGGTTTTATTAATTCTTTTGCAAAATTAAGTCAGAGCGAAATTTATTACTTCTGACAAACATTCAGTTTTCACACAACACGTGTCAACCTTCAGTTGCCACGCTTTTAGTGCTACATATATGTGCATTAATCTTTCATTTTCAGTTATTATAGTCGTTGTCCACGGGACTGGCGACCGTAATTTACCCCAAATCTCAAATATCTAATTAACGCCAATTAATTGTTAACGTAACGACCGCACATTTACTTTCTTTATTAACTTTACCCCTTTTCAAAATTAATTTCCACCAATTTCATTTGCATTTTTCCGATCATTTAAATGGAACCCTTTCCTCCCTCTTTACCGACAGATTAACTTCGGTTACGATTGCTTTTTCCAAACGCGGTTTAATTTTTCACTGTCATTAAGGTCGATAAGTGAGGGGGAGGCTACAGTGTGTTTAAAGTAAACCTGATTTACATTATAGTGCCGGTACTAGGGTCAGTCATACGGAACTGGCGTCAAATTAGGACAGGCATCATCTTCCAGATGTAGAAACTTGCCTACTAAGTTTCGTTTATGTCGCACAATGCCTTCTTGGAGTCGCGATTAGGTGCAACAAGCCAAACTAATCTGTCCCTTTCCAAGATGAAATGTTTTGCGTATTATCACATTTTCTGTCGTCAGAGTCTAAAATGAACAAGTTTGTAAAAACGGTGATACGCATAATTTCATCCAAACCCTCCCCCCCCCCACCCCCCCCCCCACCCCTCTTCGACAAACTGGCACGCAGAATACGCTTGCAAATTACAGGAAAGTCAATAAATTCAATTTGGATTTGTAACTACTTTAACATCACCGTCGTCAAAGTGCAGCAAATCAATAAATTAAACAGGATGGTTACCCACTTTCGCACCCTAGTTGGCATATCGCACAATAAAACAGCGGACATGTGACAGTGTGGCTTTATTAAATTGCATTAATTTCTTGAACGAGTTTTAAAATTGGAAGGACTGTATTCTTTCTTAACTGAACTGCTATACTAGATCGGACTTCACAGCAAACATTTCGAAAGTACAGGATTAATTAGAAGTGAAAGACAAACAAAGGAGCCAGAATTTCATTATCTCACTGAATATCTCATTAACACACCACTGATAGATCGAAACTGCAGAGTAAGCAAATAAAAGGCCAAGGTCGTCACAAAGAATTATTTGACGATGGAAGCACATTAATTCAAATACACATCAAAGCCAAAGGTAGTTAATTAGTTGCATGTTCAGTAGATCATTTGAACTATTCTGTTACCGAAAAGGTGTGAAACGAATTACTCTACGGTATATGCATACATGTTTTGTGATAACGTCAATGAACACACAGTTCTGCTCATGCAATTACACTTAAAAAACAGTTTTCCTTTAGTATTGCAAGCGATCAGTTTTTAAATATAAATTCGTCCATGGAATCGAAGGAGTTCTCCAGGAGAAATGATTTTAGGCCAGATTTAAAAAGTGCTTGTTACCTGCCAGACATTTTATGTTTTGGACAAGTGATCAAAAAACTTTGTTGCTCGATGTTGAACGCCTTTCTAAGCCACTGGCAACTTTAATAATAGGTACCTGGAGCCATGTTTAGTCTAGCATTATAGGTCTGCACGTTACTATTCTCCTAAAATTGTGATGGATTATTTACGATGAATTTGCTACGCTCTCAGTTAGTACGACGTCGACTGTTGTTAACCGAAACAGCAGACTAACTTTAATTTTGATGTTACTCTGACCTAACAGATTAATGCTAATCGGATTTATTCGATTTTCGAGTTATTTATAATCAAATGGTTCAAATGGCTCTGAGCACTATGCGACTTAGCTTCTGAGGTCATCAGTCGCCTAGAACTTAGAACTAATTAAACCTAACTAACCTAAGGACATCACACACATCCATGCCCGAGGCAGGATTCGAACCTGCGACCGTAGCGGTCACTCGGCTCCAGACTGTAGCGCCTAGAACTGCACGACTACTCCGGCCGACGTTTGTAATCAGAGTGTGGCTGCTCAACAATGTTCACTCAATGACAAAGGGTTTTGCAGTAACGAAAGCCAAGATGTTTTACAATTTTTGACTTATGTATTCCGTTTACACACAATACGAGGCTGACACTACTTTCGTAACACACTTCTTGTTATGGGTAATGTCATCACAGGTTAAAAGTACTAGTATTCCTTCACACACTGTACCAATGACCACCACACACAACCCTCACTACAATCCTAAAGGTGGCCGGCGCGGATGAATCGAACGCGAACATACCTTTGTAAAGCACTTATCATGAGTGTCATTTGCCATGAATCCGTATTGTTTTGCTGAGGGTCAACCTACGGCGGTGGGCTCTCAACTCAGCGGACTCCAATCTCGAACTCAACGTACCCTACACTGAATTAGCACTAGCGGCGTTTGACAGTCGATTTTGCCTGCCATTGACCTCTGGGAGGCAAAAATGCGTTTATCGTTAGGCAAGATATAGCAGACCTCTTACAAATTTCGTTAACGAATATATGAACTGTGAGGTTGCTGTTCAAATGTCTGACTCCTCGAAGAGGTACCTACATGAAAACAGCGAGTGAACTTCACATATTATTGTTACTGCTCGCTTTTGTGCAATCATTACTTCCTTTCTCAATGACGAGTTACCCCAGAAAATTGTCCCATAAGACGTTGTTGTGTGGAAATATGCAAAATATCACAGAAGATTGATTCGTATGTGTCCAAGACCAGTAGTTATACGAAGTGCAAAAGTAACTGTATATGATTGATTGAGAAGCTCAGTAATATGATTCTTCCAGTTCAAATTTTCATGAATATGTGCACCCAAACATCTGGTGGATTCTGCCCTATTTACTGACTCCTGTTCATGTTTTACAACGATTGTTGTTGCGACTACTTGTTGAACAGAAATGAATATGGCGTTTATTTTCAAAGTTAAGAGAGTCCATTTCCAGAGAATAGCTTAATAATTCTTTGAAACCATCATTACCACCTCTTTTGTTGCTTTTTCTCTAATGGGATTTATTGAAACACTAGTATCATTAGCATAAATTAACAGTTCTGATTGTTCAGTTTTAAGTGGAAGGTCATTCACATATATAAGGAATAGGAATACACCAAAATTGGACTCTGTGGAACTCCTGTTATGGTTTTTCCCCATTCGCTGAAATTTTCTACCTTTCCAGCAGTGTTTGAATTAACCAGTAGAACTTTTTACATTCTGTTTGTTAAGTATGATTCTAACCGGTTGTGAGTAAAGCCAACAAGTTTATAAAACTTAATAAAACTTAAGTTTTTCTAAGAATGTAGCATAATCTGCATAATAATGCCTTGGAAAGATCACAAAAAATATAAACTACCGATGTTTTATTATGTAAGGCTTGTAATATTTGGTGGGTGAATTGGGTGAATGTATAAATAACATTCTCAATCTAGCAACTCTTCTAGAATCCAAATTGCGATACGCTAAGTAATTTGTTTCTTCTTATGTGTGAGTCTACTCTTGAGCACATTACTTTTTCCAATATTTTGTAAAAGTACGTCAATAAGGAAACATCTTACACACGTCATTCCGACAGTAAAGCAAGCGGTAATAGTTAAAAATTGGGCTAGTTACATTATACCCTTGATGATCAATCATTTGATACAATCACAGCTGTTAAATATCTATCCTACGTAAGAAGGTATATGGTGGAAAGGAGACTGATAGGTTTATAAATCTTGATGTGTTGATTCACTAATTTACCGTGAAGTAGAATAACTGCAGCGCTCTGTCATTTTGGGGAAATTATCTTCCTGCACTGATGTTCGGCAAACAATTTTAACAATTACTTTTTCTCTAACTTCATCAATTTTTTTCGAAGCATCATAACCTTCAAGAGCCTTTAATTATTTTATATCTCGAATAGCATAATGCACCACATAGTTATTGCTCGAAAGCCTCTGCTTCCATTCTTATTTAACTTTTCTACTATTTAAACATTTCAAAAATTAATCGAATAATTATACAGTATTTTCTCTGTTGTTAGCTTTTATGCAATATTAAATGAATGAAGTATAATATTTATGCAAGTTACGTTATTATTTTTAATCGTCTTATCAGATTTACATTGCATCATCTCATCCTTGGAATACACTTCCGAATATTTATGTTTTATGTAGAACATTGTACTATGTCCTACTCATTGTTACTTGAAACACTTGTCTATTCTTTAGTTGTTGTTTTCCGATTTTAATTTTTTATTTTAGTTTATTTTCTTCATACTTGCAACACCTTGTGCTATTTGCCTAGATACCTTCCGAAGGTAATTGCCCTTTCCATCTGTTTCTCTTGCCTCCATAGTTTTCAGTTTATGAGAAGCAGAACTTGTAGCTTAAGTTAACAAGTTCCACCTCTCTATTCTTCAATAAATTATCACAATATACGTTCCTGATTACTACCTATTGAGTTTGTTCCTATTTTATCCTTATCTCATTACGAGAAAATTTTGTTTATCGTAGTAAAATGTCACAAGAAATTCCAGATTCATTTTCAATTATTTTTTCAATTTAGAGTTTGCACTTTTCTGACTGTAATTCCCAGTAAATATGTTCCATTTTCAAGAAAACCATATTTTAATAACTCTTTGCTTGCCCGAATATTTCATTTCGTTCTTCTATGACACCAAATATATGCCAAAAGTGTGTATATTTTGTGGAAGTGTCAATTCATGTGTTTCGAATACTTTTCCCAACTCAGCATCCTAACTCTCAACCTGATATTCAAATAATTATGTATTCAAGAAAAGTTTTACCATTTGTGGACATGAAGAGAACTTGTGGATAGTGTCTCAGCTAATAGACGACATCTTCATGTGCGAAGGTCTGTAATCATAAATTTACGGTATTTCAAGCAGTGCAGGAAATGTTTACTTTTATCAGCACTTTGTGAGTGAGCAAGTATGAAATAGTATGAGAATCTGCTGTTTTTGACTGCCAGTTGTCTTATTGTTAAGAAACCATTTACAGCTCACACCTTGCTTGTGCCTCGTTTTGCAGCAACCACATGTCATCAGCTGGTGGAACAAATAACACCTTTATATCCCATTTGTTTGTACTGAAGTGGCCCTACCCAGTATTTTAGGTAAGAGTAATAATTCTGTGGTGTAAACAGATAAAAAGTAGCATGGAGGCCACCAAAGAGTATTGCGGTAACAGCACTGGCCATCAGTCATGC
Source organism: Schistocerca serialis cubense (assembly GCF_023864345.2). Lineage (NCBI taxonomy): Eukaryota > Metazoa > Arthropoda > Insecta > Orthoptera > Acrididae > Schistocerca > Schistocerca serialis. Next base: position 570,694,899 of record NC_064639.1, read on the forward strand.
TATGTTGACATGCAGAGCACAGCAACAGATGTGCAAGTGAGTTGCGAAGCGAGGATAGCTGAGTGCAGAGGTAAAGTGCCCTGCACAGCAAAGAACGATGTAGTCAACGAGTTGTTGTCACCACGCTCGAGCGAGTGTATTATGGGCGACGTGACTAGTCATCAAGTTTTAGAGGAACAAATATACTGTAGGTGAATAAAAATGAGGACAGGACATCAGTCAATTCGAGGTCTTGGTAATGTGACGCGAGGAGTGTCTAGTTTACAAGACAGTCCAGTTAAACCGCGACAAATAGCATTAAGAATTGATTCGCTTGATTGTGTGCCGGAAGGCGCCGGAAAATCGCTATGAGTGAATGTGGAACCGAATTTTACCAGTAGGTATGGTTTGTGTAATAGAACGATTGGAGGGTAGTAAAGTATTTGACATGGTGTGCTGTTTGGTGAAACATAGTATTGTACGCATACAGGAGAGGGACAGGTGAAAGTAGTACCCGTCAATGTGGATAATTTTGGCGCCGAAGACGTAAAGTTGATGAAAGGAATGTTATTACTACGCTAGAGATTCCAGATGAGGAAGATTGCCACACAAAATGTGTGAGCTATAACGGGCACAGGAGGCTGCTAGGACTGCATTTCGTGAGAAACTGAAGCATTTCAAGGGATCAGCAAGAGCACAGTTGGAGGACCTGTTGCTAAAATTCCAGGATCTGTTTTTCTCTAGAGGGCTGAGGCCTGCCACTCAGTAACACAACACAGGATTCCAACAGGAAATGAAGCACTGGTGTAGCGGAGACCATAATTAAAGGTTGCAACCAATTTCAGAAGAGTTAATAGATCAACTAACAGTTGACGGAATAACACAGGAGAGAAATGCATGGGGGGGCTGGAATTGCAATCATACCTAAGAATTCTATGGATGACTTGCAGAAGTATCGGTTTTGTTGTAATTATCGCTACCTGAATAGCAAGACTACAAAAAATGCGTACCCTATTCCCAAATATCACGGAGACCATAGATAGTCTATGTAAAAGCAAGTCTCTCTCGGCGTTGGGTTTAAAGAACGGGTGCCATCAGTGGCCCCTGAAGATAGATCAAAAACAGCTTTTTGAGCAAATGGGGGACACTATCAATATAGGAGGACGCCTTTTGGGTTGAAAAATGCGCCGGCGACATTCCAACGGTTGTTAGACGGAATGTTGAGAGGATTGAGATCACGCCAGTGCGTAGTGTATATTGATGACATAATCTTCGATTCAAATGATATGCAGGAACATGGACAACGTCTAAAAGAAGTGTTCATCAGATTACGGGCAGAACCTCTCACACTTAACAGTGAAAAATGTCGCTCTGCACTGAAATAAGTTGACTGTCTGGGCCATGTCATAAGTATGGATGGTATAATGCCTGATCCGAGATTTGTGCAAGCAGTGCAAGATTTTCCAGTACCACAAACTACTACGGAGTTGCAATCTCACCTCAGTCTCGAGAATTATTATAGGAGATTTGTGACGGCATTTGCGGATATTGCAAGCCCGCTTATGCGATTGATATGGAAAGGGATTAAGTACGTGTGGTCGGAGGAACGTCAGGGAGAATTTCTTGAGTTAAAGAATGTGTTGACATCCAGTCCAGTTTTGGTGGTTCCAGAGTATCAGAAAGAGTTTACATTGTCATGCGAACAGTCAAATTATGTTCCTTGGTTGCCTATGCATCAAGACAATTGACCGTCGCAGAAAGAAATTACTGTACAACAGAGAGAGAGAGAGAGAGAGAGAGAGAGAGAGAGAGAGAGAGAGATATGCTTAGTCTGATACACAGAATAACACACTTTTTTTGTATTTGTACAGCAAGACGTTTAAGGTTATAACGGACGATGCAGCTTTAAAGTGGTTACTAGGCTTGAAAGATGCGTCTAGTAAATAAAGAAGATGGTCCTCGAAATTCAGTGACTTTGGGTACAAAGTAATCCACAAACTGGGAACGAAACACGGTAATGGGGATGGGCTAAGCAGAAAGCTAACGGTAATACAAGCGCTGGGCCACGATCTTGCAGAATGGCGAGCAGCACAGAATACCGACGAAGAACGTAGGCAGTATAACAAACATCAGCAATTTGGTATGCATGATGGATTATTGTGCAGAGAGACAAAATTAGGACCACGAGTGGTGGTGCTGGCCAAGTTAAAATCTGAAGCATTGCGTAAGCTGCATGATCACATTTTGTCAGGCCATGGGGCATGCAGGGCGACGAAGAGAAGGGTGGCATAGAAATATTGATGGGAAGGAAAGAAGGTGATGCGGGTCGGTACGTCAAGAATTATGCTGATTCTGCACAGAGATTCAATCTGAGTTAGAAGCAGGTTTTGTTACAAACATTGCCAGGAGCAACAGAACCCTTTAGTTTCATTGGGCGGACATGTTAGGACCACTCACCCAAATGGGTGAATGCACTTGCATGGCAGGTAATCGTTTTGTGCTGACCGTAACAGATCCTTTTTCTCGTGCCAATGTCGGATCAGTTGGCAATCACAATCACACAGACATTGGTTAATGGTTGGATATTGAAGTTTGGTGTGCCACGGACGATGACAACAGACCAGGGGACGAAGTCGTATGAGACCTGTGAGATGCTGAGAGTGAAGAGGTTGAGGACTAGCCCACTACATCATCAAGCTAATGGAAGGACAGATAGTTTTGTGGCGGCGTTCGTAGCGACAAGCAATTCGCTGTAGAAACGGCTTACGAAGTCACCGCCACACTTTTAATAGCGGGCCGACCGGTCCGCTGGAACAGTGAACAGAAAGATGAAAACCCAAACACTCTGATTAAATAAAAGTCGGTACTTATCTTTATTAACGAAGATACAGAAACACAGTAGTGAACTCCGTGTCTACAGAAATCTGTCTAGTTCGAGTCGGAGCGGCTAGGTCAGCGTCGGCTGACGACAAACAACAACTCTGCTGCGATGAACACACAACTGACTAGCAAGTACACAATTCGGTGGCGAGTATACAACTGGGCGGCGAATACAGAACTGTCCTAGCGCTCGCGACTCCAGCGCTTAAGAAACCAGAAGCCAGCGGTGGCGCGCGCAGACTTGCGGCGATTTCCTGTCTCGCTGGCGCTGCTTATGCGGACGGCGTCCGGACTTTGATGCTGCCAACCTTTTTGGCAGCGGGCTCGGGTGGCATTACTGGCTAGGATATAACACTCCTCCCCCCCAAATCGCCGCACCGTCGTTGAATAATGACGTGGCGAGCGTCGACGGCGGGGGAGGGGCTGGCCGCAGGCGTAGCGGACGAGACCGGGGCGGAGACTGTTGTCGGTGGCAGTCCCCGGTCCGCACCCCAGCATTGGCTGCGCGGGGCCTCGGGAAACACCGACTGAAAACCGAGGTCAGGGTGCACGCCTGTGACCACGGGCGCAGCTTCTGGTACTGGACGCGACGGGGCGTCGGGACCCACGAAGAGAGGCAGCGTCTCCTGACGCTGCGTCGACGGCTGCTGAGTGGGCGCCGGACAAGGCGCTGCGGTGTCAGACTCCTTGGGGGTGCCCAAGGAAAGCGGCTGCAGGACAGGCTGCACAGCCACCGCTTGGGAAGGCGGCCCGGCTGAGGGGTCGACGTCCATCAGCTCCGAAGGCGGTGGCGACTGAAGAGGGACCGCAGGCGCCGGAGCGACCACCTTGGGCCTCCCGGATGAAGCTGCGCGGGAGGCATCAACGGGACGGGCTGTCGGCGTGGTAGCGGCGACAGCTGCTGCTGCTGCCCTGGGGGCGGCAGCGAAGTCGGAAGGCGCGGCTGGAACCCGCCGCGGACCAAATCTGTGGACAAAGAACGAGCGGCAGAATCCGGGCGGCCAGCGCGGCGCAACTGGTTCTGATGCCTCCTGTGCACCCCAGTAGCACCTTGAACAGTATAAAAACCGCGACCCTGGACACTTATCACGGTACCACGTTCCCAACGACGGCGACCGTGATAAACTCTGAAAAAAACGGCGTCGTTGCGCTGAAAACGCGTGCGATGCTCAGAAGCGGCGGGTCGATCCGGGGGGTGCAACACCCGTAGTAGGGTGCGATGACGACGGCCGTGGAGAAGCACCGCAGGCGAAGGGCCGTCGCGTGGCGTGGTCCGGTACGACGACAGGAACGTGATGAGGGCCTGCTGACGAGAGTGCGTAGCACGAAGGCGGTCCATATGATCCTTGAATGTGCGGACAAAACGTTCCGCTGCACCATTCGATTGAGGGTGGAACGGCGGAGTAAGAACATGGCGAATGCCATTGGCAGAACAAAAACTTTCAAATTCAGCAGAGGTAAATTGTGGACCATTGTCAGACACTAAAACTTCTGGAAGATCCTCAATACAAAAAATTGAAGTCAACGCCTGTATAGTTTGTGCAGACGTTGTAGACTGCATGGGCACAACAAACGGAAAATTACTAAATACATCTATCACGATGAGCCAACGAGAATTCCAATATGGACCAGCGAAATCAATATGTACTCGCTGCCAGGGACCGGCAGGGCGTGCCCACTCAAAATAGCGTTGAGGCGGAGCAGCTTGGTGTTCGGCACACGTCGAACAATCTGTAGACATCTGCGTAATCTGCTTATCAATGCCGATCCATGTACAATGACGGCGGGCAAGCTGCTTGGTGCGGACCACTCCCCAATGACCTTGATGCAACAAGTCGAGGACCTTGGATTGGAGCACTTGGGGAACCACTACACGAAGCTGGTCATTCTCGGTGCGTAACAGCAAAACTCCATGCGAAACAGACAACAGATGACGTTGCGGATAATAGCGACGAACCACAGGATCCGATATGTCCTTTGCCTTGGACGGCCAACCACGTTGAACAAAACTCAGATGAGGATCCGTAGCTGTCTCACGTGCCACCTGACGATAATCAATCGGAAAATCCCGGAGGGATTGATGCTCATCGGCGTCAATCTGATGGCAAGAGTCGTCAGAGGAATCGAAGACATCATCCGCAGCAATCGGCAATCTAGAAAGCGCGTCAGCGTTTGCATGCTGAGCTGTAGGGCGATACAGTATCTCATACTGGTATTGTGATAACAAAAGAGCCCAACGTTGTAGTCTCTGAGCTGTCCGCTGAGGAACTGGTTTAGACGGATGAAACAGTGACGTCAGGGGCTTGTGATCTGTTACTAAATAGAATGGTCTACCATAGAGGTAGTGATGGAATTTTGTGACACCGAACACAATAGCCAACGCTTCCTTGTCCAATTGGCTATAATTACACTGAGCTTTGTTTAGCAATTTAGATGCGAACGCAATAGGACGTTCGGTGTTACCGACTCGGTGAGACAACACAGCACCGAGGCCGAAAGAAGAGGCATCACAAGCTAACACCAGAGGCTTGTTAGGGTCGTAATGGACCAGACAACGATCATTCAATAAAGCCTCTTTAAGCTGCTGAAAGGTGATTGGCAATCAGCTGACCACACAAACGGAACATTCTTACGGCGGAGACGATGCAACGGTGCAGCAATCTGTGATGCATGAGGTATAAACCTAATATAATATGTCAATTTGCCAAGAACTGCTTGCAATTCATGCAGATTGCGAGGGGCGGGCAAATCACGAATAGCTGCTAAATGTGACTGGGAGGGATGAATGCCTTGAGCATTAATAACATGTCCCAGATACTCCATCTCCGTAAGGAAAAATGAACATTTATCAATGTTGCAATGTAGGCCTGCCTGAGACAACACTGTAAACAAACACTCCAAATTACGGAAATGTTCAGCAGGCGTCCGACCGGACACAACAATATCGTCTAAATAGTTGCAACACGATGGCACATTAGCCAGAAGTTGTGACAAAAAACGCTGAAAAACAGCTGGAGCTGACGCACAACCAAAAGGCAAACGCAGAAAACGGAACAACCCCAACGACGTGTTTATGACAAAATACTGTTGTGATTGCTCGTCGAGGGGCAATTGCAAATATGCTTCACGGAGATCAATTTTGGAAAAGAAACGAGCTTCCCCTAACTTATCCATCAGCTCGTCCGGTCTAGGCAAAGGAAAAGAATCAATGACAGTCTGAGGATTAACTGTCGACTTAAAATCAGCACACAAACGTAACTTGCCAGACGGTTTCTTTATAATAACTAAGGGAGAAGCCCACTGGCTCGCTGAAACGGGTTGAATAACACCGTTGTTTTGCCAACGACGAAGTTCATCTGCTACAGGTGCCCGGAGGGCGTGAGGCACTGGACGAGCACGAAAAAATCGAGGCTGAGCATTATCTTTTAACGTAATATGAGCGGCAAAGTTCGCAGCACAACCTAGTTCGTCTTTAAATATGTCACTGTATTGTTTACACAAATCGGTTATGCTGTCTTGAGGAACAACAACAGAATTAATTTGCAACACATTGTCTTGGATAGACAGGCCAAACAAGTCAAAACAGTCTAATCCGAAAATGTTTACACTGTCTGCAGCGCGGAGCACTGTGAATGAAACTGTTTTTGTATTGCCACGGAATGTGGCTGGCACGCTACATACACCTAACACAGGAATTTGTTCTCCACTATAAGTAGTCAAAGAATGTTTTGCCGCTGAAAGTTTAGGGCGGCCGATAGCCGCATACGTAGCACTATTTATGAGAGTCACAGACGCACCAGTGTCTAATTGAAAATTGAAGGTCTTATCCTGGATGCGTAGCTTCACAAACAGTTTATTACACTGTCTCTGGATCGGTGCAGTGGAGGCGGAAGACACAAAATCAGCGCGTTTAGCGCGTGTTCGCTGCTTACGACAACTCGTCGGTTGGGCGGGTGGAACAACAACTCCCGCTTCACTTGCAGTCTGTACATTACTTTTTACAGCGTTTGAATTAGGCCTGGGTCGCATAGCAGAGGGCTGGGTGGGTGGCTTATTGCGAACAAGTTTATTACCCACACGAACCGTGGAAGAGTCTTTAAACGCGACCTTCTGGGCGGGCTGGCTTTGAAGAACATGAATATCCATGGGCTGGGCAGCACTAGAATTGTTCTTGCGTTTACGCAAACAGTCTGGATGTGTCCTTTCCTTTGACAAAAGTGACAAACCGCGTTTCTTAACGGGCAACGTTCATGAGGATGAGCAAGAACACACTTAGGGCAAGACTTAACTCTATCATTTTGCACACGCGGCTGACGAATGTGTTTAACATGACGCGGCCGGCTAGTTTTTACAGTCTGACTCTGCCGGTGGGGCCGCGGGCGTGACATAACTTGCTTAGCACAGGCAATTTGAGAAATACATGGCTGATCTAACTCACACTCAGCATAGTCAAAAGTATCTTGGGCTTCAATGATGTTCATCACAGTCTCTAATGACGGGTCAGGCAACTTTAAGATAGCAGCACGAATACGAGAATCTGCAATGTTTTGAGTAATAGCGTCTCGTAACATGACATCACTGTAGGAAGCTCCACACACACAATTAAATCGGCACTAACGGGTGAGGCCCCGTAAATCTGTTAACCACTGCTTATTAGATTGATGTGGAAGTTTCTTCAATCTGAAGAACTTGAATCTGGCTGCTGCCACATGAACTCGCGACTCGAAATACTCAGCAAGCTTGTTAACAACAACGTCATAGTCTAAAGCTTCTGGCTTGGATTCCGGGAACAACTTACAAAGTAGTCGATAGACTTCCACGCCTGCAGTGGAAATTAAATAAAGCTGCCGCTCAGTACCCGTGATTTTGTAGACTGTCATGTGCGCCTGCAACTGCACGAAATATTCTCGCCATTCTTCTCTTGATGCATCAAAAGCACGGAAAGGTGGTGCTGCCTGTGCTTGTTCCTTTTGTGTTGGAGGATTAGCCGCTTGTTTGGCGATTGCTTCCACCAAACTTTGTATTTGCTGACTCTGTAACAAGATCAACTGTTGTAATTCGGCAGACATAGTGAACACAAATTAAACCAGCCCCCAAAATTTTATCGCTATAATTAGTATAACCAGAAACAAGTTGAACCAGCCCTGCACACGAGTTCGGAAGCCCTCGTCGCCAGTTTTGTGGCGGCGTTCGTAGCGACAAGCAATTCGCTGTAGAAACGGCTTACGAAGTCACCGCCACACTTTTAATAGCGGGCCGACCGGTCCGCTGGAACAGTGAACAGAAAGATGAAAACCCAAACACTCTGATTAAATAAAAGTCGGTACTTATCTTTATTAACGAAGATACAGAAACACAGTAGTGAACTCCGTGTCTACAGAAATCTGTCTAGTTCGAGTCGGAGCGGCTAGGTCAGCGTCGGCTGACGACAAACAACAACTCTGCTGCGATGAACACACAACTGACTAGCAAGTACACAATTCGGTGGCGAGTATACAACTGGGCGGCGAATACAGAACTGTCCTAGCGCTCGCGACTCCAGCGCTTAAGAAACCAGAAGCCAGCGGTGGCGCGCGCAGACTTGCGGCGATTTCCTGTCTCGCTGGCGCTGCTTATGCGGACGGCGTCCGGACTTTGATGCTGCCAACCTTTTTGGCAGCGGGCTCGGGTGGCATTACTGGCTAGGATATAACAGATAGAGTTCATAAAACAATTGGAAAAATGCTTAGTTACTACATGGATTCAAATCATTCAAAGTGGGATACATTCCTAGCTTTTGTTGTAAATGCATATAACTCTAAAATACATTCTAGAACAGGGTTATCACCATTCGCAGCAGTGTATGGCAAAAGATGTCACCTGTCGACATGATTGGTCAGAAGGATGGCAGAAATGGAGGAGCAGTATGCGATTTTTCAAGAAAAGTAAAGGCGGTGTGGAACAGGGTACAAAGAGCAAATACGAAGGCTTTGGAGAACGGGAAGAGGCAGTGAGGCGTGTAGGGACGTTACCGCTGTATAAGGTGGGCAAGTGGTTGGTGAAGCCGAGTCAATATACCCCGAAGAGAAAGACAAAGAAGTTTTTAACACAGTACCAGGGCCGATAACAAGTCATTAAAACTATGTTAATGGTAGATGTGAAGTTCCAGTTGCCAACAAGGACGATTGTACATGTGGGACGTCTGCGACAATTCAAGAGTGCGCCAGATGCGATTCCAAGAGAACTAGTAAGGGCAGGGAAGGATATATAAGGGAAAAAGCGAGACGGTGAGAAAAGGGAGAGGGAAGTCTTATACCTCAGAGTCGTTGCACATTAAGGTCAAGAGAGTACTTATGTGTATCGATTTTGTTTGCAGTTTATTTGTACGTGTCGTGTAGGACGTAATGTTGATAGTAGTAGGGGCAGACCTATGTATTTATTGGCGGTAATCTTATCAGGAGAACAATAAGATGATCAATGTTCAGAGACTGCGTGCTTCTTGGAGGAGATGAGGTGATAATGATCCCAGTCCTCAGGTTGCCAGGTGGAGATGAAGAATCCTAGTTTTGGCAAGACTGTACGTCTTCACCGGGGGCAGAGTAACGGGACTGCAAGTGCATCACCTGGACGGTGGAGTGTTAGGCCGGCCGGTGTGGCCGTACGGTTCTAGGCGCTTAAGCCTGGAACCGCGTGACCGCTACGGTCGCAGGTTAGAATCCTGCCTCGGGCATGGATGTGTGTGGTGTCCTTAGGTTAGTTAGGTTTAAGTAGTTCTAAGTCCTAGGGGACTGATGACTACAGATGTTAAGTCCCATAGTGATCAGAGCCATTTGAACCATTTGTGGAGTGCTATTTTCCAGACAGCCAGATGTGGTGTTTTCTAGCCGCAAATGGTCTTTAAGTCTACTATTTAATGTTTGGGAGCTACGAAATGAAATCTGGAGGCTGAAATGAGTATTTTCAGGGATGTAAGCTTTGGAGATTAACAGTGGGAAGCAGAGAGAGGTACCATAGGAACACTGGAAGTTGCTCGGGGCACACGCTCAAATAAAGGGGCAGAGGAAAAAGTTGGTGGGAGTAGCTCTGCGTGAGCTTAGGAGAGTAAAAAGGAGATGAATCGGCGCTCGGAGTACAGTATTAAAGAGAGTCTTTGGGACAGAAAACGCAAACGATGCGAGCAAATTGAATGAAACGACAGAAGCTGCAAGAGGGATTGCATAAGCGAATAACGTGACTGTAGAGTGGCATTCCATGCAAATCATGAACTTAGAGAACGGTGTTCTGAACAACACTATCATGCTCTGCCAGCTGACAGAGGAAGCTGTGGATTATGCCAGAACCTCGGCTAACATCCTGAGCCGGAATCTGGAGTCAATGGAAGCACGTATGCAGATGTTACATGCAAGGTTATCCTTACCAATGTTATTGCAGTTGCTAGGTGATACCATCGGGGACGCAATGGTCAAGTTAACAAATTTGCAGGGGGCAGCCCACATGGCACTATATAGTCTATTACATCCTGTCTTCACACTGGACTCGCATTCGGGAGGACGACGGTTCAATCCCGTCTCCGGCCATCCTGATTTAGGTTTTCCGTGATTTCCCTAAATCGTTTCAGGCAAATGCCGGGATGGTTCCTTTGAAAGGGCACGGCCGATTTCCTTCCCAATCCTTCCCTAACCCGAGCTTGCGCTCCGTCTCTAATGACTTCGTTGTCGACGGGACGTTAAACACTAACCACCACCATCCTGTCTTACTTCAACCAGAGCAATTTCTGAAGGGTTTGAGGAAGGTGCAAAAAGAGTTACCATCTGAACTACAACTAGTAGTGGAAAAATGTTCAAATGTGTGTGAATTACCAAGGGACCAAACTGCTGAGGTCATCGGTCATCGGTCCTTTACACACTACTTAAACTAACTTATGCCAAGAACAGCACACACACCCATGTCCGAGGGAGGACTCGAACTTCCGGCGGGAGGGGCCGCGTAATCAGTGACATGGTGCCTTTAACCGCGCGGTCACTCCGCGTGGCAACTAGTAGTGGAACCGAGAATTCAGAACTTACCATTTTACTACCGTAGTGCCGCAGTGGGCGCAGTAACAGACAGTGCGCGATTGTACGTATCGTTAAAAATATCAGTAGCTGGGAAACACGAAGTATTTGGGTTTCGTACACAGCAGACTTATACGGTGAAGCTAGCGACAGTTGGGGAATTTATGCAAGTAAGGGAAGAAGGGGTGTTACTACTAGCAGAAGACGGGGCCCGACACGTGGAGGTGAGCACGGGTGAACTCCAAGAATGTCAAAACAAGATGATCACCATACGCCTAGCTCGCGAAGTTAAAGTAAGTACCGAGCGAAGTAGCGCAGTGGTTAGCACACTGGACTCACATTCGCGAAGACGACAGTTCGAACACTTTTCTGGCCATCCTGATTTAGGTTTTCCGCTGTTTCCCTAAGTTGTTTCAGGCTAATTCCGGGATGGTTCCTTTGAAAGAGTATGGCCGAGTTCCTTCCCCATCCTTCCCTAATCTGATACGACCCATGACCTCGCTGTTTGGTCTCCTCAAGTGAATCAACCAACCAACCTTATAGTGAGTAGGGAGACATGCATCACGCAAGTATTTAAGGGAAAAACGGGTGAAAATCTTTGTCCACAGGAGGTGACTGAGCCGAAACTTTATTTTCAGAGAGCACGGCTGTTCAGTGTTCAGTGACATGGTGGTGGTCGCTAATTGTTATGAGCAAGGGAAACTCAATGGGGGCAAAACGTTTGGAGTTGTGGACCTACTTTTCATTTACCAGCAACTACAACGGGAGTGACTCTATTTAATGAGACACACCATTAGAGATCTTATACAAACAGAACCTTGCTTTCCTACACGATACTTGGGAGCCAGGTTTGGGACATTCTTTAAGCCAAACGACAGCGGCCCAAGAAGGGGGATGACTGCGGAACAAACGCTACAGCATGTAGAGTAGTATCGGAATAAGAAACGTCAAGCATCAGTGGCTTTAAGTGTCACAGTTCCTAGAACTGATTTTGCTCTGCATAGTAGATTTATCGTTGAGGCGACGTAGTGTGAGGAAACCTGGTCCAGGGGAAATACAAGTTCCCGTAGACTAAATTCCCAGGGCAAGAAATGACAGATTGATCGACTTATTTGATGCAGTACTTTGTAATATGAATAGACAGGCTGGGTTAACTGTACAGATAAAGAGTATAGTTGTAATCAAAGTAGAGTAATGGGTCGGAGTAAGACACGAGTGACTAAGTCTTCTCCACGGAGGGAAGCAGTGTAGTGGCACTATCCACTGTTTTAGGTAAAAGTACTAAATCTTTAGTGTAAGTGACTAAAAGTAGCGTGGAGGTCGCTGTGGAGTATTGCGATAACAACGTTGGCCGTCAGCCACACTATGTCGACATGTCGGGCACAGTAACAGATGCAAGTGAGTTGTGAAGCGATGATAGCTGAGCACAATGGTAAACTGCCCCGCGCAACAAAGAACGATGTAGTAAGCAGGTCGTTGCCATCACACCCCATTGCCAGTGGGGTGTTACATTGTCTTTTAGTTATGGGCAGTGTGACTCGACGCCAGGCGCTAGAGAAACAAATAATCAGTAACGGAGTGTAAATGATGGTGAATTTGAGGACAGGAAATCATTCAATACTGGAACTCGGTCATCGCTGTGTAGCCGCACCACGACGCCGCAGCACCGCTGGACCGCGAGATGGCCAGGCAGCGCCAGTAGCAGCCACTGGTTCGAGACCAAACTGCGTCCGGCGCCGCACTGGTTCCTTCACAGGACATGGCACCACAGCCCACTGGCATGCTGTCAGTGCCTGCTGCCGTCGATACTGAGGACCAGGGAGGGGCTCGACGTCAAAACGCTATTCGCTATCCGCCGCCTGTTCAAGACCTGCGTACAGCCACTTCCGCCGTCGCAGAGCGAAGAACAGCGCCGCCGCCGCCACCGCGCATGTCGCTCCGCCGGGAAACGCCACTGTCGAAACTGGTCGTGGCCCGGCCTTCTCCGCCAGCCCTACCTGACACAGCATCGCTGGGCGCCGTCCTAGCGCCCGACATCAGCAGCACCTGGACGGTGAGATGTGTGCGTGCCTCATGTAGAATTGAAGATGTAACAGAGTTATATTGTTTAATTGTTCAGAGCACTGGTTTCCCACCTCTACGGCTTCACCACACACGCACCACGCCGTACAGAGGTGCCACTACAGAGTGACTGATACAGTACGAAAGTCGGGAATACACTGAAGGGCCAAGGAAAATGGAACACCTCCTAATATCGTGTAGGGCCCCCACGAGCACGCATAAGTGCCGCAACACGACGTGGCGTGGACTCGACTAATGTCTGAAGTAGGGCTGGAGAGAGCTGACACCATGAATCCTGCGGGTCTGTCCACAGATCCGTAAGAGTAAGACGGAATGGAGATCTCTACTGAACACCACGTTGCAAGGCATCGCAGATATGCTCACCAATGTTTATGTTTGGGGAGTTTGGTGGCCAGTGGAAGTGTTTAAACTCAGAAAACTGTTCCTGGAGCCACTCTGTTGCAATTCTGGACGAGTGGGGTGTTACATTGTCTTGATGGAATTGACCAAGTCCGTCGGAATGCATAATGCACATGAATGAAAGCAGGTGATCAGACAGGATCCTTACTTACGTCCGACCAGTCAGAGTCATGTCTGACATATCAGGGGTCCCATATCACCTCAATTGCGATCGCCCAACACCATTACAGAGCCTCCACCGGCTTCAACAATCCTCTGCTGACATGCAGGGTCCATGGACTGTCTCCATACCCGTATACATCCATCCGCTCGATACAATTTGAAACGAAACTCGTCCGACCGGGTAACATGTTTCCAGTCATCAACAATCCAATGTCGGTGTTGACGGGCTCAGGCGAGGCGTAAAGCTTTGTGTCGTGCAGTCACCAAGGACACACGAGTAGGCCTTGGGCTCCGAAAGCCCATACTGATGATGTTTCGCTGAATGGTTCGCACAGTGAAACTTGTTGATGGCTCAGCATTGACATCTGAAGCAATTTGCGGAAGCGTTGCACTTCTGTCACGTTGAAGGATTCTCTTCAGTCGTAGTTGGTCCCGTTCTTGCAGGATCTTTTTCCAGTCGCAGTCATGCGGGAGGTTTGATATTTTACTGGATTTCTGATATTCACGGTACACTCGTGAAACAGTAGTACGGGGAAATCCCCACTTCATCGCTAACTCGGAGATACTGTGTCCCATCGCTCGTGCGTCGACAATAACACCACGTTCAAATTCACTTAAATCTTGATGACGTGCCGTTGTAGCAACAATACCCGATCTAACAACTGCGCCAGACACTTGTTGTCTTATATGCACTATATGATAAAAAGTATCCGGACACCCCCAAAAACATACGTTTATCATAGCAGGTGCATTGTGCTACTGCCAGGTACTCCATATCAGCGACAACATTAGTCATTAGACACCGTGAGAGAGTAGAATTGGGCGCTCTGTGGTACTCACGGACTTCGAACGTGGTCAGGTGATTGGGTGTCACTTTTGTCATACGTCACACAAGATTTTCACATTCCTAAACATCCCTAGGTCCACTGTTTCCCATGTGATAATGAAATCGAAGCGTGTAGGGACACGTACAGCACAAAAGCGTATAGGCCGACCTCGTCTGTTGACTGACAGAGACCGCCGACAGTTGAAGAGGGACGTAATGTATAATAGGCAGACATCTATCTAGATCATCACACAGGAATTCCAAACTGCATCAGAATCCACTGCAAGTACTATGACAGTTAGGCAGGAGGTGAGGAAACTTGGATTTCATGCTCGAGCGGCTGCTCATAAGCCACACATCACGCAGGTAAATGCCAAACGACGCCTCGCTTGGTGTAAGGAGCGTAAACATTGGGTGGAGTGATGAATCACGGTACACAATGTGGCGATCCGATGGCAAGGTGTGGATATGGCGAATGCCCGGTGGACGTCGTCTGCCAGCGTGTGTAGTGCCAACAGTAAAATTCGGAGGCTGGTGGTGTAACAGTGTGGTCATGTTTTTCATGGAGGGGGCTTGCACCCCTTATTGTTTAGCTTGACACTATCAAAGCACACGCGTACATTTATGTTTTAACCAACTTATTGCTTCCCACTGTTAAAGAGCAATTCACGATGGAGCACCTGTTCATAACGCACGGCCATTGGCGGAGTGGTTACACGACAGTAACATCCCTTTAATGAACTGGCCTGCACAGAGTCCTGACCTGAATCCTATAGAACACCTTTGGAATGTTTTGGAACTCCGTGCGAGGCCTCACCGACCGACATCGATACCTCTCCTCAGTGCAGCACTCCGTGAAGAATGGGCTGCCATTCCCCAAGAAATCTTCCAGCACCTGATTGAACGTATGCCTGAGAGAATGGAAACTGTCATCAAGGCAAGGGGTGGGCCGACACCATATTGAATTCCAGCATTACCAATGGAGGTCTCCACGAACTTGCATATAATTTCCAGTCACGTGTCCGGATACTTTTCATCACATAGTGTAGGCGTTGCCGACAGCTGCACCTTGTTCTTCCTGTTTACATATCTCTTGTATTTGAATACGCATGCCTATACCAGTTTCTTTGGTGCATCAGTGAAATGAGTCTGACTCGTCGTAGATTATTAGTGTTGGGTTTGGTGTGATGGATGCAATAGTTTTTCCATTGGCGTGACTGTAGTGGCGTGGGAACTGAAAAATTGTCGAGACTCTTCAGTGGTTCTGTAGGCTATGTAGTAGGGACAGGAAGATAGTGGAACAGGAGGAGAAAATCTCTGCCCTTCAGGCAGAGTTGTATCAGCCTATGAAAGATCTGGACAGCTTAAGGAAGGGGAACGATAAAGAGAGGTGAGAAGTGGCAACAGGTAACAGAAGGAACGGGCTTAGAACTTCATCAGACAGCTTTGCGGTGCATGTAACTCTTAAGTTTGACCTTTTGCTTCAATTAGAAACTGGTGAGCCTCAGGCAGAGATAGATGTGGACAGGTCACTACAAACTCTCAATTGAAAGTTGAGTAAGAATGTAGGGAAAGAAACTTTTGTTGGCCGGCCGAAGTGGCCGTGCGGTTAAAGGCGCTGCAGTCTGGAACCGCAAGACCGCTACGGTCGCAGGTTCGACTCCTGCCTCGGGCATGGCTGTTTGTGATGTCCTTAGGTTAGTTAGGTTTAACTAGTTCTAAGTTCTAGGGGACTAATGACCTCAGCAGTTGAGTCCCATAGTGCTCAGAGCCATTTGAACCATTTTGAAACTTTTGTTGTTAGGTAATTCTCAAGCAAGAAGCGTAGGCCAACTTCTGCAGGAAGGATTCATGTTCAATCTGTAAAGACTTTACCAAGGAAGACATTGTGGTTATTATGGGTGGGCGTGGTTCCAGTACTGACAGAGATCCTCGGTCCAATACAGAATGTGACGTGGTAATGGTTGTATCAGCATCGACACATACCAGTGTGGCGTCTGTGTCTGTTCTGGGACTCCATGACCGACCTCATTCGAACTCTTCCGTCAGGAGATTTAATTTGTAGTTGGAACGACTACTTGCGTCGGGTTTGGGCTTCCATGTTGGCGTGGTTCCTGCTGATTCTCTCTGTACGTGGGGTTATCACAGGCATGGCCTATACCTCAAGAGGAAAGGGAAGGGTAAATTGGCTGGGCTAATAGCAGGAAATTTGATGGGGGAGGCATTGCCATCAGTGGTAAATTACCAATGGTTACATGTGTTGGAGAAGCAGTTTTTTTAGGGTAGGAGAACAGAAGGAAGTAA